>NC_091321.1:37605260-37786789 GCF_038502225.1 Cherax quadricarinatus | reverse complement strand
GGTAAACAATACATGTACACGTTTATTTATACACACTCATCTGAGTTTTATTTGATTTTATTTTAATAGTTCTTGGTCTTATTACTTTTCCTCTTATATCCATGGGGAAGTGGAATAAGAATCTTTCCTCCATAAGCCATGCGTATTGTAAAAGTCAACTAAAATGCCGGGAACAATGGGCTAGTAACCCCTTTTCCTGTATAGAAATTACTAAAAAGAATAAGAAGAAAATTGCCAAAGTGGGAAGTCTGAATGTGCATAGATGTTGTGCAAATGATAAGAAAGAGATCTTTCTGAAAGAAATGATTGTGGATATTATGAATGAGAAGAAACTGGATGTCCTGGCTTTAAGTGAAACAAAGCTGAAGGGGGTGGGAGAGTTTCAATGGAGAGGAATAAATGGGATTAGGTCAGGGGTTTGAAACAGAGTTACAGCTAAAGAAGGAGCAGCAATAATGTTGAAGGATAAGCTATGGCAGGAAAAGAGGGACTATAAATGTATTAATTCAAGGATTATGTGGAGTGAAATAAAGGTTGGATGTGAAAAGTGGGTTATAGTAAGCGTATATGCACCTGGGGAAGAGAGAAGTGTAGATGAGAGAGAGAGAGATTTCGGGAAATGTTGAGT
This sequence comes from Cherax quadricarinatus, assembly GCF_038502225.1. Classification (NCBI taxonomy): domain Eukaryota; kingdom Metazoa; phylum Arthropoda; class Malacostraca; order Decapoda; family Parastacidae; genus Cherax; species Cherax quadricarinatus. The sequence continues at coordinate 37,786,161 of NC_091321.1, read as the reverse complement.
GAAAGCGTGGGGAGTTTTGAACCAAGTGTGAGAGTACTTGTGGTTGGGCATTTCAATGCTAAAGTGGGTAAAAATGTTATGGAGGGAGTAGTAGGTAAATTTTTGGGTGCCAGGGGTAAATGTAAATGGGGAACCTTTAATTGAGATGTGTAGAAAGAGATTTGGTAATAAGTAATACATATTTTATGAAAAAGAGGATAAATAAATATACAAGGTATGATGTAGCACGTAATGAGAGTAGTTTGTTGGATTATATATTGGTGGATAAAAGGTTGATGGGTAGGCTCCAGGATGTACATGTTTATAGAGGGGCAACTGATATATCGGATCATTATTTAGTTGTAGCTACAGTTAGAGTAAGAGGTAGATGGGACAAGCGGAAGGTGGCAACAACAAGTAAGAGGGAGATGAAAGTGTATAAACTAAGGGAGGAGGAAGTTCGGGTGAGATATAAACGACTATTGGCAGAAAGGTGGGCTAGTGCAAAGATAAGTAGTGGGAGGGTTGAAGAGAGTTGGAATAGTTTTAAAAATGCAGTACAATGCCTGCAATCTAAAGGAGGGGTTTTGGGATATTAGCAGTTTGGAGGGATATGTTGTGTATCTTTATACGTATATGCTTTATACGTATATGCATTTGGCAATGTAATGAGAAAGGAAGGTACCTTGCTCCCGGTATTTTTGTCCCCTCTTACACAATAAAGACCATTTTTCTATTTCTCCATGGAGATTAAAGGAAATAAATGAGGACAAGAACTATTAAGAAAATAGAAAATTCAGATGTGTAAACATACATGTGTACAAACATATGTAGTGTGACCAAAGTGTAAGTAGAAGTAGCAAGACGTACCCATGGTGAGTGAGTGGTAAAACTGTGTGTCAGTCACTGGTCCAGCTGGATCTAAAAAGACTCACCCAGCTAAGTATATTTCTACACAAATAACCTGCATATAGGAGAGAGGAGCTTATGACGACGTTTCAGTCTGACTTGGACCATTTACAAAGTCACACTAACAGGAAGGAGAGAAGGAGGGAGTATATACAGCCTCAACTCACTTAGCGATGTACTCGTTGACCGACGTGGTCTTAGGAACGGAGCCCCTTCCTACCTCTCTTGTCCCGTCCCTGGCAGCTTGCTAATATATACTTTTCTCCTTCCTGTTAGTGTGATAGTGTGACTTTGTAAATGGTCCAAATCAGATCGGAACATTGTCATAAGCTCCTCTCTCCTAGGGGGGGAAGGGGGTATTTGTACATTGTTTATGTCACAGTATTGTGCCTTTTTGTTATTTAGGTATATTTCTATTCACCATAAGTAGGTTAGCATGGGCCTCGCCGTGACCATGAATGAAAGTTTTTACAGATGAATCTCCTGACAGAGTGGCTGTGGTATCGTAATGACACGATTGCAAACAAACCATACCCCGGCCGGGATTGAACCCGCTAGCTGGTCTAGTGGCTAATGCGATGGTCTGGAGTTTTGAGACTCTCTGACCGCGGGTTCAATCCCGGCCAGGGTATGGTTTGGCTGTGGTAAACTCCAGCTCAAATCTCCTCAAAGCATTTGTGGTCACAGTGGCCAGCTGGTCCAGCTTATACACTAGACTGGACTTTTACCAATCACTCACCACAGATTCAAACCACACCAATTCTGTGGTTTGTTTCCAATCATGTTCTTATAATCAGGTTAAATAGGATATTGATATATATGTTCTAGTGTTCTTGGTACACACATAATGAACGAGAGTATCAATACTTACTATTTTTCGTGGGGTGGGAGTGCTGGAGTGGGACCCACGACTCAGTTTAAGTGTGGGAGTGGAGGCTTTCAAGGTGTTGGAGGCAGAGGTAGTGGAGGTGCCATTATGTGCATCTCTCTGTGTCAACACTATCACCTGGGTGACATCTTCCTCATGCGTGACACTTGTGGTTACTTTATTGGCACCGTCCGTGCTGCTTATTTCGTGGGTCACCAGTGGCTCCTTGTGGAAGATCTTGCGCTTGGTGGCCAATATTTCACACTTGGCCTCATGTTCGTCGTGCTGGTGGAAGGCAGCATCAGTGAAGGCAGGTGTCATAAAGGAACTCTCCCCTTGTGTATCATTCACACCATGTTCCTTCTTGATGTTAACCTTGTTTTGTGTCTTGGTGACATCTTTGGTGCCATCTGCAGTACCACTTGCTAAATGGCTCAGTGGGTCAACTTGCTCACTGCCTCCACAGACTTTCTTCTGACCTAAAAACAATAGCATTATAGATCTTAATCAAGTTAATTTGAAATTTAATTAACCTAATATTAATAGTCTGGACAAGTAACAGAGTGTTACAGAAACAGTTGAGCAATGGCAGCATCAATGGTGCCGATCCAAACTCCTATGATGGTCCGATTGCAAGTATTACTGCACTAACATATGTGGAACGTAGAAAACTGACATGATGTCTACAAACTGACCAAATATGAGTAAAAGCGGACTGCCCGGCATACCAAACATCAGCCCTGCTGCCAGACATACAACCAGCCTAGTGATATGTACCACTTAATTCTTTGTAACTGAACCAGTCTTGCCATGGGAGGGAAACATGGGACAAATAACTCCAAAAACAACATCAAAACACCAAGGAATATGTTACACATCATGTCTACCCTGGAGGACACCAGTGCATCATCCACCCCCTTACCAATGCCCAGGGCTACACAATAACAATCATGGCAGAAGACTAGCCTTCATTTAAATGTGTCAGCTGATCTTCATCTTTACCCATTTCCCACACCCTAGCTGACCACACACCATCAAACATGGCTAACCTACAAGACCACTTCACCTCAAATGACAGCATCAACTACAACTCATCAACATCCCCCGATATAGCCAAGGTACTCAGTCCTCAACAATGACTCGACACCTACAGAGCATTATACAGGAAAATAGTATGCCACAATCATGAAACAAAACCAATAAAACAATAATAACATCACGCTTACTTTTATTGAAGACAGGAGGAGGGGAGAGGATGGAGGAGTTTACAACTGTTTGGAAGAGGAATTTCACTCCATAAAGACTTCAGGTACCAAGTCCTTATTTTGGGTTACTTTCCCCCTTCGTTTTTTAATGCCACTACGACCAGCTTGAGAGCCACTGGACCCCTGTCGCTCGAAAAAGTTTTCCAGAGAGGTCTGTTTCTGGAGTATGTTAGGAACTGTGTTGGGAGATGCAAGATAGTCCTTCAATATGACACTAATATCAGCTCTACGGCTTATTTATCTAGCACAATTCATCTAATATGACATAATAAACAATATTAATAACATAGAAACATGACAAATACTCTAGAATGAATAAAATACGTCATTAAGTATGTCACGAGTGTTGCTGTGTTGTTGGGTGTATAAGGGCCACTGAGAGCATAAGCCGTACATAGTAGCAGTGGAGGCAGCAGAGGTAGAGTCTAGAGACGGCGGTGTTATCAGTCGCCCTACATAACTCCAACAACATTAGAGGAGTTAGGTTCGTGCTGTCCTTTTCTATCGATTAATCGCTTAACTTACTGGCTACAGTTAATGCTACACTTTATCGTTGGCTGCCGCTATAGCCTTTATAGACTCCTGCTGCTTTAGTATCGTACATATTGCAGAATCACCGATAAAGGCGCATTCTTCCCTCTCTCTCAGCCCTTTACCAAAGGGCTGGCTGGCACTAGAAGCTTTCTCTGGGACCATGGTGGCTAATTTAGCAGTTACAAGCACTAAAAACAATGGAATAATACAAATTGTATCGCATGTACGTGTGGAATCGTCCGCAGTGGCTTGTAAACAATGGCACATTAGCCACACTGGAGTGACCAGGCAGCTCAGGCCGTGCAAACACGTTCTGGGTGAATGTCATTACCTTAGTTTTTTATCGTTAGCCGAGCCAATATCTTGACGCAAAAACATAACGGTATCCAATTTTATCGCTCTCCGATGGCATCATTAATTGAGGGTCCACTGTAATGTGATCCTTTACTGACAATGTTTCGCCCACACAAGCAGAGGTAGTAGTAATAGTTATACATGTGGTGAAAAAAGTCAGCGGTTACACAAGAAAGAAAGGTTACAAAAGCTATGGCTTGGGTAGCATAAAAAATAGTTTGAGCAAATGTATATGGATGGATGGATTTGAGAAGGCATGTTTCAGTGTCCCTTCTCTATTATATAAGAACATAAGAAAGGAGGAACACTGCAGCAGGCCTATTGGCCCAAACTGGGCATGTCTTTTATGTAGTAGCAATTACGTGATGACAAGGTTTACTGTTCTCAGGAGGATTCTCACTAAAAGACATTGTTTTGTATGCAAATGTTCTCGGAAATAAAAAACTGTGTGTTGTGCACAGTGTTTCTCCTAAACTTTACAATATAAAATACAGTACTAACAGCTTAAAAAGTAAAGTAAAAAATGAAATACAAAATGATAAAATAAAATCATTACAATAATTGTGTTATTGATATACAGGAATCTTCTGGGTAGAAGTGCTGACATAAGCAAGAGAGAGCAGGTGATAAAATATTCTATTCTTACACTAATATCAACAATAAGGTTTATTAACCTATCACAATTGATCTATTATGACATAAGGTGAAATATCAATAGCATAGAAACATAAAAAATATGCCAGAATAAACATTATCTAGCATAATATGAAGGCCTGCTGTGCAGATACAAAAGGGACTTTGTGGACACCATCGAGCATAAGGCTTATTACCCCTTATTTTGTCACTCTTACGAGAGAAAATGGATCTAGCATGAGGGCAAACTGTAATAGACACTCATAATTTACGATAACACTGATAAAAAAGGGATTTTGGGAGGGAAAAAATATTTCTCTAGTACTCGGGTATGTGCTCACTTTCGGCTATTGAACTGAAGTTATTTCCAAAACAAACAAAAGAATGATTGCTTTACAAGATTAAGATTTAATTTTTGAAGTATCCCTATCAGCAATTTTCTAAGGTTCGACTTATGTCATCCAGCGCATTTATGAGACAGAAAAATACCTCAAAATTCTAGCGGCTTCAAATCTAGCAGGAGAAAGCTGGTAGACCTACATGTGAGAGAACAGGTCAGGGTGGTCAGTGTGGACCCTGCAGCACACAGTGCATAATGAGAAAAAAACCTCCGACTGTTTCGGTCGTATAAATACATCTTACGAGCCAATGTGTTTGACGTACATATACATACTCAAAAATTTTAATGGCTTTAAATCAAGCAGGAGAAAGCTGGAACACTCACATGTGAGAGAATGTGTCTGTGTGGTCAGTGTGCACCATATAAAAAAAATCCTGCAGCGCACACTGCATCATGAGAAAAAAAAACTCTGACCGTGTTTTTGGATTAAAACACTGATTTTGAGTTGTATTTTCATATAGTTTTTATGGTTATATTCTCGTTTTCATAGTCACATTTGACAGAATGGAAAACATGTTATAAAAACAGAGGTGATTTTGATTGGTTTTACAATGAAAAGGACCTTGAAATGGAGGTCAAAGTAGGGGAAATGTTTGATTTTTGCCAATGTTCAAGAGTAAACAAATGAAGTCATTGTCCAATAAATGTCCAACTAGCCATTCTAATATGCAGTCATGAATGAGTTGACATTATTTATACAATTATTGCAATATTTTTGCTTTCTGTTTTGAATTTTTATTCAAACAAAAAATAGAAGATTTATTGTTATGCAGACTGCTGCAATATTGCAATATTATTAACACACTGGCCGATTGCCTTGGTGGGAATCGGCAAGTGTGTTAATAATATTGCAATATCGCAGTAGTCTGCATAACAATAAATCTTCTATTTTTTGTTTGAATAAAAATTCAAAATAGAAAGCAAGAGTAATATCAGAGGGGCCTGGAGACATGACTGATGAACAAAGAAAATGTTATTTTAGAGCCAGAAATGTCTGCATTGTTCATTCTGGACCCTATATTGAAATTAGCATATTTTTTAATTTGCGTGAAATTGGCCAAATTGCCAATTTCTGACCACTTTACTGAATAGTTGAAATTGGTAAATGGGCAGGTTCTTGTACTCAATCGATAGAACAAATTGAGTTCTAAAGAAATTGTTATGAGTTTGGTCGACTGGAACAATGGAATTAGTCGAAAATAGGGTTCAAAGTGGGCGAAATCGCCAATTAGTAAATATCGTCGAGGTCGCCAACTTCGCAAAAAAGTAATTCCGTGAGTTTTTCATCAAATTTCGTACTTTTGGTGTCATTGCAATCGGGAAAAGATTCTCTTATCATTTTATGAGAAAAAATAATTTTTTTTTTTTCAAATATTTTGCGAAACGAGGAGACACCTCATGATTTAAGGTTGGAACAGTCAAAGGGTTAAAATGCCAACTTTGAGGTGTATTTTCATACGGTCGTATTCTTGTTTTCTTGGTCTCATTTGATAGAACGGAAGACATATTACAGAAAGTGAGATGATTTTGATTGGTTTCATGATGAAAATACCTTGAAATTGAGCTCAAAGTAGCAGAAATGTTCGATTTTTGCAAACGTTCAAGAGTGCAGTGCACAAATGACCTCAACTTCCAATACGTGTCCAACTGGTCAGTCTAATACACAGTCATGAATGGGTTGACATTATTTATACAATTATTACAATAATGCAGTAGTCTGCATAACAGTAAATCTTCTATTTTTTGTGAGAATAATAACTCAAAATGGAAAGCATGAGTAATATAAGAGGAGCCTGGAGACGTGACTGATGAACAGAGAAAATGTTATTTTATTTCCAGGAATGTTTGCATTGTTCATTCTGGACCCTTTTTGAAATTGGCATCTTTTGAAATTTCTGTGAAATTGGCCAAACTGACCACTCGAAGAGCTCGTCAGGTCCCAAAATCATTCGTCTCCGTTCATTCCTATCTAACATGCTCATGCACACTTGCTGGAAATACAAAACCTCCTTTACCCCGTCCCTCCAACCTTTTCAAGGACGACCCCTACCCCGCCTACATAACCCCTACAGATTTACACTCTCTCCAAGTCATTCTACTTTGTTCCATTCTCTCTAAATGACCAAACCATCTCAACAACCTCTCCTTAACCCTCTGACTCATACTTTTATTAACTCCACACTTTCTTTTCTTTCAACACATCGGCTGTATCCCACCGAGGCGGGGTGGCCCAAAAGGACTCCACACCTCATAATTTCCACACTCCAAATTCTCTGCATAATATTTACACCACACATTGCCCTTAGACAGCACATCTCCACTGCCTCCAACCGCCTCCTCGCTGCAGCATTTACAACCCAAGCCTCACACCCATATAAGAGTGTTGGTACCACTATACTTTCATACATTCCCTTCTTTGCCTCCACAGATAATGTTTTTTGTCTCCACAGATACCTCAATGCACAACTCACCTTCTTTCCTTCATCAATTCTATGGTTAACCTCATCCTTCATAAACCTATCTGCTGACAAGTCAACTCCCAAATATCTGAAAACATTCACTTCAGAGAAACCAGTTATTTTTATATAATCGGACTTGAGTCCTGGAAATGGGAAGTACAGTGCCTGCATTTTAAAGGAGGGGTTCAGGTTATTGGCAGTTTCGAGGGATATGTTGTGTATCTTTATACGTATATGCTTCTAAACTGTTATATTCTGGGCATCTCTGCAAAAACAGTGATTATGTGTGAGTGAGGTGAAAGTGTTGAATGATGATGAAAATATATATTTTTTTTTTGGGGGGGAGGGGGATTTTCTTTCTTTTTGGGTCGCCCTGCCTCGGTGGGAGATGACCGACTTGTTAAAAAAAAAAAAAAAAAAAAAATCACCTTACTCTTGCCTAATTCACTTTCAACTTTCTACCTTTACACACCCTCCCAAACTTGTCCACTAACCTTTGCAACTTTTCTTTAGAATCACCCATAAGCACAGTATCATCAGCAGTAAGTAACTGTGTCAACTCCCATTTTGTACTTGATTCCCCATAATTTAATCCCACCCCTCTCCCCAACACCCCAGCATTTACTTCTTTGACAACCCATCTACAAATATATTAAACAACCATGGTGACATTACACATCCCTGTCTAAGACCTACTTTTACCGGGAAGTAGTCTCCCTCTCTTCTACACACCCTAATCTGAGCCTCACTATCCTCATAAAAATTCTTTACACCATTTAGTAACTTCCCAGATAAAGCCTTCTTAGGACTGAGGGACTGACAACCTCATAAATACTACAAGACTGATGATAACCTGGCAGAATACTTGGGAAGGATGGTACCCTGATAGTATACCAGAGAAGGATGGTACCCTGGCAGTTTACCTGAGAATGATGGTACACTGACAGTATACCTGGGAAGGATGGTACCCTGGCAGTATACCTGAGAAGGATGGTACCCTGGCAGTATACCTGGGATGGATGGTACCCTGGCAGTATACCTGGGAAGGATGGTACCCTGGGAGTATACCTGGGAAGGATGGAACCCTGGGAGTATACTTGGGAAGGATGGTACCCTGGCAATATACCTGAGAAAGATGGTACCCTGGTAGTATACCTGGGAAGGATGGTACCCTGGCAGTATACCTGGGAAGGATGGTACCCTGGCAGTATACCTGTGAAGGATGGTACCCTGGATGTAGGTTGCTTGGAGAAAAGAGTTGAGGATTTCTGTTGTGACTTGTGTGTTATTGCTGATGTTGATGGTGAGTGAGGGGGCTTCGTGGAGGGTGCTGCCGAGGCTGCCAGGTACGCTGTGATGTTGTCTATGGTCTCCAGGTCTGCCGAAGAACCTGTAAAACAAGATATACTTTGTAAGACAACACTTGTGATGTAAAACACAAGAGAGATGATGTAAAACACAAGAGAGATGTTGTAAATCAAGACAGATGTTGTAAAACAAGACAGATGTAAAACGTAAGAGATGGAAGATAATCATTGGAGATAATACGTAATTAGAAATGAGTAAATTACAAACTCTAGTTATACAACTAGACGAATGGAAAGCCAGAAACGATGAAGAAGAAAGAGACTGCTGAGGAAACTCTTGTGGAAACCTCCAACGCATTCTCTGTGCTACCCGACGAATGTGAGTCGACTACTGGGATCGTCACGACGAACGACAACAAGGAAGGTAAGAATATTGTTGTTGTTGGGGATAGCCAGGTTAGATACATGGATAGGGCGTTCTGCTTGAAGGACAGGAGTAGGAGACACAGGGTTTGCTTTCCTGGAGCTGGGATGGAGGACATTGTTAGCCGTCTGGATGACATTATGAGAGGTAATGGGAGCAATCCTATTATCTGTCTCAGTGCTAGAGGCAACGATGTTGGCAGACATAGGAGTGAGGACCTGATTAGCAGGAATAGGACAGCAATAGAGATAATTAGGAGGAAGGGTGGGAACCCTGTCACATGTGGTATTTTGCCAAGGAGAGGAGTTGGAAATGAATGGCTGTCCAGGGCAATTGGTGTCAATTGCTGGCTGAACAAATACTGTAAGGAAAATGCGGTAACATTCGTTGACTACTGGGACTTCTTCTATGGCAGAAATGACATGTATAACAGGGATGGGGTTCACTTATCTAGGCTTGGGGTGGGAGCATTGGCCAACGCAGTGGAGGGAGCTGTTAGGTCTTTCAACTAGGAATAGTTAGTGGTATGGGTTTTGGCGGGAAAACAGCGAAGTCCCAGTGTAGTATTGTGAGTACTAGGAGAACTAGAAATAGGCAAAATGAGGTGGATAATGGAAAGCCAGTGGCACTAGGTGACAAGGACAGTAATAGGTTTAGTGGAATAACAGAAAGGAGCAGGAAGGGTAAAGAGAAAGGGGGTCCTTAAATATATGTTACTCAAATAGTCGTAGTACTAGGAATAAGATGGATGAGTTGAGACTAGTTGCCAGTGCAGGTAACATTGATGTATTTGCCTTGACTGAAACGTGGTTCAATACGAAAAATCGGGACATGCCTGCTGAATGTCACATACAGGGTTTTAAATTGTTCCAAGTAGACAGAAGTATCGGGAAGGGGCGTGGGGTGGCATTGTATGTCCGAGATCGCTTGAACTGTTGCATAAAAACGGGTATTAATGCTGAAGTAACATATACAGAGTCTGTTTGGATAGAATTTTCAGAGGGACTTGAAAAATTGATATTAGGTGTGATATACCGTCTCCCAAACTTAGATAGGGACCAAGGGAGACTACTATGGGAGGAAATTGTTAAGGCCACAAGGCACGATAATGTAGTAATTCCAGGAGACTTTAACTTTAGTCATATTGATTGGAATTTCTTGACTGGGAATTTAAAATCAAACGACTTCTTAGAAGTAGTTCAGGAATGTTTTTTGAAGCAGTTTGTGACAGAACCTACAAGGGGAAATAACCTGCTTGATTTGGTTCTGGCGAACAAGGAAACCCTTGTTAATAATTTAGAGATTAATGAGGAACTCGGCACAATTGATCACAAATCAATTACCTTTAGCATAGAATGGAAGCATGATAGTAGAGACAACTCAGTAACAGTTCCAGATTTTCGCTTAGCAGATTACAATGGGCTTAGAGAACACTATTCATCTGTTGACTGGGGTAATGAAGAGAGCTATCAATATGGCAGTTTTCTGAACACCGTACATGCTGCTCAAAGAACGTTTATCCTGTATAAAGAAATTAGATCAAATAGAAATGACCCAAAATGGATGAATAATAGGCTGAAATATCTACTAGGGCAAAAGAAAGGAATTTATAGGCATAGCAAAAGAGGGGAGGGTCATCTTATGAATCAGTATATTGACATTAACCCTTTCAGGGTCCAAGGCCAAAATCTGAAGTGGTGCCCCAGTGTCCAAGAATTTTCAAAAAAAAAAAAATTGTTATTTTTTCTTATGAAATGGTAGAGAATCTTTTTGTGAATGTACTAAAACAAAAAGTACGAAATTTGATGGAAAATTGACGAAATTATGCTCTCGTGAATTTTGATGTGTCAGTGATATTTACGAATCGGCGATTTTGCCGACTTTGACTCCCATTTTAGGCCAATTACATTATTCCAGTCAACCAAATTCTCAGCTATTTCACTAGTATTACTTCTATTCTATCGATTGAGCACAAGAAATCGCCAAGTCAACTGTTTCAACTACAAAATAAAGTGACCGGAAATTGGTAATTTGGCCAATTTAACACAAAGTTCAAAATATTCCAGTTTCAAAATAGGGTCCAGAATAAACAATGTAGGTGTTCCTGGCACTAAACTAACATTTCCTCTGTTCATTAGTTATGTTTTGAGGCTTTACAAATAAATTCCATTTTTATTTTTTATTCACATAATGAATTTTTATTCACACCAAAAAATAGAAGATTTACTGTTATGCAATATTGTAATAATTGTATAAATATCATCACCACATTTGTGAATGTATATTAGACCCACCAGCTGGCGTGTATTAGACGTGTGAGGTCGTTTGTTTACTCTTGAACATCGGCAAAAATTTAACATTTCCGCCACTTTGAGCTCAATTTCAAGCCATTTCCAGTGCTAACACCAATCAAAATTATCTCTATTTCTGTAATATGTCTTCCATTCTATCAAATGAGACCAAGAAATCACAAATACAACTATAAAAAACATACGAAAAAACACTGCAAAGTCGCTGTTTTAATCGAAAATCATGGTCTCAGTTTTTTTCTCTCATTATACACAGTGTGCTGCAGGATTTGTTTTATGTGGTGCACATATACCACATAGATGTATGCTCTCATATCTAGGCCCAAATTTACCACTCACAGTTTATCAGAGTGAGCTGAGCTCATGACGTAGATCTACGGTTTGGACCCTGAAAGGGTTAAAAGGGACGTTAAAAAGGGGGTAAGAAAAGCTAAAAGGGAATATGAAATTAAAGTTGCTAGGGATTCGAAAACTAACCCAAAAAATTTTTCCAGGTCTATAGAACGAAAGTTAGAGATAAGATAGGTCCCCTTAAAAATAACTATGGGCATCTTACTGACAAGGAGAATGAAATGTGCTCAATTTTAAATAATTATTTTCTCTCGGTTTTTACACAGGAAGACACTAACAATATTCCAGTAATTAATTTTTATAGTGGGACTAAAGAAGATAAATTATGTAACATCACAGTCACTAGTGAAATGGTTATGAAACAAATAGACCGACTGAAGCAAAATAAGTTGCCGGGTCCCAATGAGCTTTTTTTCAAGGGTTCTTAAGGAATGCAAAATGGAACTCTGTGAACCATTAATTAATATTTTTAATTTATCTCTTCAAACAGGAGTAGTGTCTGAATGTGGAAGATGGCTAATGTAATTCCTATTTTGAAAGCAGGGGACAAGTCATTACCGTCAAATTACCGCCCAATAAGCCTGACCTCAATTGTAGGCAAATTACTAGAGTGAATTATAGCTGAGATTATAAGAAGCCATCTCGATAAGCATAGCTTGATTAATGATACTCAGCATGGATTCACAAGAGGCCGTTCTTGTCTAACTAATTTATTAACTTTCTTCAGTAAAGCTTTTGAGGCTGTTGACCACGATAAAGAATTTGATATTATTTACTTAGATTTTAGTAAGGCTTTTGATAGAGTTCTGCACCAGAGACTGTTAAAGAAAGTGGCAGCTCATGGCATTGGGGGAAGAGTGCTCTCATGGATCGAGTCATGGCTCACAGACAGGAAGCAGAGAGTGTCCATAAATGGGGTTAAATCCGAGTGGGGACCTGTAACAAGTGGCGTTCCACAGGGATCAGTCTTGGGCCCGTTGTTGTTTATAATATATATCAATGACCTTGATGAGGGAATTACTAGTGAAATGAGCAAATTCGCCGATGACGCAAAGATAGGTAGGGTAATTGATTCAAACGTAGATGTTAGGGAACTTCAGAAGGATTTAGACAAACTCAATTCTTGGTCAGAAAAGTGGCAGATGCAGTTCAATGTAGATAAATGCAAGGTTCTGAAACTCAGGAGTGTCCATAACCCTAGCACTTATAAGTTAAATGATGTAGAACTTAGCCATACAAATTGCGAAAAGGACTTGGGGGTTATGGTAAGCAGCAACCTTAAACCAAGACAGCAATGCCTAAGCGTATGTAATAAGGCAAATAGATTATTGGGATTTACATTAAGAAGTGTAAGCAACAGAAGTCCAGAGGTCATACTGCAGCTTTATACATCATTAGTAAGGCCTCGCCTAGATTATGCAGCTCAGTTCTGGTCTCCATATTACAGAATGGACATAAATTCGTTAGAAAACATTCAGCGTAGAATGACTAAATTAATACATAGCATTAGAAATCTTCCTTATGAAGAAAGATTGAAGTCTCTTAAATTACATTCACTTGTTAGACGAAGAATGAGGGGAGACCTGATCGAAGTGTATAAGTGGAAGATGGGTATTAATAAAGGGGATATAAATAAGGTCTTGAGGATATCTCTCCAAGAGAGAACCCGCAGTAATGGATTTAAATTAGACAAGGTTAGATTTAGAAAGGAAGTAGGGAAGTATTGGTTTGGAAATAGGGTAGTTGATGAGTGGAACAGTCTACCTAGTTGGGTTATTGAGGCTAGGACTTTGGGCAGTTTCAAATTTAGGTTGGATAAATACATGAGTGAAAGGGGTTGGATTTGAGTGGGACTTTCACATCAGAGCTTATTTCTTGGGTAGCATTGAAAATTGGGTTGGGCAAATATTTTGTTAGTGGGATGAATTGTAAAGGACCTGCCTAGTATGGGCCAACAGGCCTGCTGCAGTGTTCCTCCTTTCTTATGTTCTTATGTTAACAGAGTGGAAAAGTAATGTGAGGGATCTGAGAGTGGTAATGTGTGAGGATCTCACCTTCAAGGATCACAACACTGTCACTATTACATTTGTGAAGAAAATGACAGGATAGATAATAAGAACATTCAAAACAAGCCAATGATGATCCTTTTTAAACCACTTGTTCTCCCTGGGCTGGAATACTGCTGTACATTAATCCTTTAATGATCCAAACGTATATATACGTTCACTTGCGCAGCGCCCTGAACATTTTGAAAAAAAAAAAAAATCTTGTTTTTATAGAAAAAAAAAAGAGCACATCTTTTTAAGTGTTTTAGAATAAAAAAAAATTAGGGTCAGTACTTGCAGAGATATGAGGCGGAGAAGTTGGCACTGGATGCTCACATGACAGCAACATCGAGTCCTGCCACTTGCAGAAGTGTTGCCGATATACCTTTTTTTTATATTTTTCATATTATATAATTTTTATGTTCCGATAATTACAATTTATAGTAGTTCTTGTCATTTCATAACCATTCTTTGTTCTGACACTAGTGTACCTACCATCCGACTTACGACCTGCTCGACTTACGACCACTCGACTTACGACCGTGTTTTTTATGCCAAATTTCTGGGATATAAACAACTATTTGTGTTGTACACAGTGTTTATCCTAAACCTTACAGTATAAAATACAGTACTAACAGCATAAAAAGTAAAACATGAAATACCAAAATAAAACAATAAAATAGTCATTACAAAAATGTTTTGTTGATATTCAGTAGTAAAGTTCGACTTACGACCGGTTTCTCGGAACCGAACTCGGTCGTAAGTCGGATTGTAGGTGTATTAGGTACTGAAATTGTACTCAAATTGTCACAAACACACTGACAGGTGGCCATTTACATTTGCCTTGTCCATTTACTATTGTCTTGGAACATATACAAAGTATTTATATGGATCAAAGTAGAATGACATGGAAAGCATATAAATCTATAGGGGAAGGAAGGCGAAGTAGGGGTCATCCTCGAAAGGGCTGGAGAAAGGGGGTAAAGGAGGTTTTGTGGGCGAGGGGCTTGGACTTCCAGCAAGCGTGCGTGAGCGTGTTAGATAGGAGTGAATGGAGACAAATGATACTTGGGACCTGACGATCTTTTGGAGTGTGAGCAGGGTAATATTTAGTGAAGGGATTCAGGGAAACCAGTTATTTTCATATAGTCAGACTTGAGTCCTAGAAATGGGAAGTACAATGCCTGCACTTTAAAGGAGGGGTTTGGGATATAGGCAGTTCGGAGGGATATGTTGTGTATCTTTACACGTATATGCTTCTAAGCTGTTGTATTCTGAGCACCTCTGCAAAAACAGTGATAATGTGTGAATGTGGTGAAAGTGTTGAATGATAATGAAAGCATTTTCTTTTTGGGGATTTTCTTTCTTTTTTGGGTCACCCTGCCTCGGTGGGAGACGGCCGACTTGTAGGGGAAAAAAAAAATTATATGTCCCAGCAATGTTTTGGATATGTGGGAGTATATATTACTATTACTAGTAATACCACCACTATTATCACTATTACTAGTAATACCACCACTATTATCACTACTAGTAGTAATATCACCACTATTATCACTACTACTAGTAATACCACCACTATCACTACTACTAGTAATACCACCACTATTACCACTACTACTACTACTACTAGCTACAGCATGGAGCAGTCAGCCTGGTACAGTCTATGTGGATGTCTAGCATGGATAACTTAATACAGTCACTCTGAGGAACTATCACATCATCAACTTAATACAGTCACTCTGAGGAACTATCACATCATCAACTTAATACAGTCACTCTGAGGAACTATCTCATCATCAACTTAATACAGTCACTCTGAGGAACTATCTCATCATCAACTAACCCTTTGAGGGTCGACAGGCCCTCTCCGAAACTCGTTCTCAGGGTCGGCCAAATTTAAAAAAAAAAAATAATAATTCTCTCTTATGAAAAGATAGACAATCATTTCCCGATCATAAGGACACCAAAAGTTTGAAATTCGATGGAAAACTTACGGAATTATGCTCTCGCGAAGTTAGCGGTCTCGGGGATGTTTACGCATTGGCAATTTTGCCCACTTTGAGCCCCATTTTCGGCCAATTCCACTGTACTAGTCGACAAAAAAACCTGAACATTTCGCTAGAACTCCATTTTTACTATCGAATGGGTGCAAGAAACCACCCATTTATGAAATTCAACTATCCAGTACAGTGGTCAGAATTTAGCAATTTTGCCAATTTCATACAAATTTCAAAAGATGCCAATTTCCGAATAGGGTCCAGAATAAACAAGAAAGATATTCCTGGCACTAAAATGACATTTCCTCTGGTCATTAGTCACATCTCAAGGCCCCTCTTATATTCTTTTGCTTTCCACTTTGAATTTTTATTCTCACAAAAAATATAAGATTTACTGTTATGCAGACTACTGCATTAGTGTATAAAATGGTATAAATATTATTGGCGCTCTTGTGAAAGAATATTAGACTCACCAGTTGACGTGTATTGGATCATTGGCACGATTTGTTTACTTTTGAAATTTGGTAAAAATCGAACATTTCTGCTACTTTGAGCTCAATTTCAAGGTATCTTTCATTGTAAAACCAGTCAAAATCATCTCAATTTCTGTAATATGTCTTCCATTCTATAAAATGACACCAAGAAAACTAGAATACAACAATAAATACCATACGAAAATACAGTGCAAAGTCGCTGTTTTATTCCAAAAAAACGGTCAAAGTTTTTTTTTCTCATTATGCACTGTGTGCTGCAGGATTTTTTTTAGACTGTGCACATTGACCACATAGACCCATTCTTTCATATGAAGGCCTACCAGCTTTCTCCCACTAGATTTGAGGGCGCTAGAATTTAGGCGTACTAGTACGTCAAAAACCCTGGGTCGTAAGCCGTACTAGTACGTCCGAAACCCTCAAAGGGTTAATACAGTCACTCTGAGGAACTATCTCATCATCAAGTTAATACAGTCACTCTGAGGAACTATCTCATCATCAACTTAATACAGTCACTCTGAGGAACTATCACATCTTCAACTCGACTATTATTCAGAAACAATCATCCTTAACCGAGACTCAGAGCAATCATTATCATCATCATCATACCTGGGGCTGTGTTAGTGTGCTCACAATAATAATCATCCAGATCATACCAGGGGCTGTGTTAGTATGGTCATAATAATTATTATACCTGGGGCTGTGTTAGTGTGGTCAGAATAATCATCCAGATCATCATCATCATCATGATCATCATCATCCTCAACCTCACTGGTAACTTCCTGGTCAGCATGAAGATTATCCAGCCATGACTCATCCAGTTCAACCTCACTCAAACCTGCATAAAAAAAGAAAGAAATTAATATTATATATATTCATCTTCTTACAACAAATCAGCCATTTCTCACCCAAATAAAAACAAAAGTTTCTATTTTTTATCTTTAGTAATGTATATAGGAGAAAGGATTACTAGCCCCTGACTTGCTTACATACCTTGAAGAGGAACTAGAAAACTTCTCCTTGCCCTACCCCACGAATATAATTATTGAACTGATTAAACTTTGCGTCATGGATTGCAAGTTTGTGTTTGAAGGGAAGTACTATGCTCAGAAGCAGGGTATGGCTATGGAAAATCCCCTCAGCCCCTTACTCTGCAACCTGTATTTGGAATTTTATGAGACTAGACTACTTAAAGATATTCTCCTAAATAATACTAGGTGGTTCAGATACGTAGATGATGTGCTTTGCCTCTGGCCTAGAGATCACAACATTGAGGAGTTCCTACCTAGACTTAATGGTCTGGTACTTTCTATTAAGTTCACAGCAGAGCATGAAACAGATATTGTATATTGTTTGTGTGAACAAGCTTTGTAAACAATATGATGATAATAGTGTTTTTGCTATAATTGTGTTGTATTCAATGAGTGTATATGTGAACATTGCACCATACTTTAGTCTCACAGGCCACATATGTGAAAAAATAAAATAGTGAAAAAAAAAAAAAAACAGGAAACCTTCAAATACAAGTAAACCAAAGTTTACGGGTTGAGCAGCAGTCGCCGCTGTTGCCATACGCAGCTCATTTTCTTCCATCTTCACGCCTCTATGTCTTGGTAAGTACTGATGGCAAATTTTTTTTTTTTTTAAGACTGGAACAATCAGAAAAATAATCTTAACATTTTAATAATTTTTTTTTTTGAATATTTTTCGGCACCAGGAGACACTTCAGGATTAGGGCTTTCGACAGTCAAAGGATTAATATAGACATTTTAACACCATAAGTACAGGTGCACAGGTATTATTGTCAGAGCACATGTAAAATATGCAGTAACTTTAAAACACTTGAAATTATGGAAAGTTTTCAGACATAATAGAGATGTGTTCATGGAGAATGTAAACAAACCAAGTGGGGTGTGCCATATTAGAAAGATGGGTTGCCGTATAGCGAGTTTTTGTCATAATTTGAAATCGCCGTATTAGCGGAACGCTATAAGGCAAAATGCAGTAAAGCGGGGCCCTAATGTATATGCAAAGCAATCGCAGACAGGTTATCTTAACAATGCAAGACATGCCAAGGGGTTGGAAATCTTTAGCTCAAGTACTTTCACACTTTTCAGAGCATCATCAGGAGCTCTGCAATCTTGCAAAGGCAACAACAGGAGAAGTAGGGTAAGTTTTCGGAGAGTGGTAGTGTGGAGGCACCCACTAGTCTCAGACTGTCTGGGAGAGGCAAGCGGGATACCAACCACACACCGGGGACCCCGACACCCCACCCCATATGGGGTTGGGTGGAGTAGGCCTCACAATTTGTAGATAGCATGAGGAAAAATACTAGATGTAGTGCGGATGACAAGAAACAGATGATTGCTGATGTTATGAATGAAAAGAAGTTGGATGTCCTGGCCCTAAGCGAAACAAAGCTGAAGGGGGTAGGGGAGTTTCGGTGGGGGGAAATAAATGGGATTAAATCTGGAGTATCTGAGAGAGTTAGAGCAAAGCAAGGGATAGCAGTAATGTTGAATGATCAGTTATGGAAGGAGAAAAGAGAATATGAATGTGTAAATTCAAGAATTATGTGGATTAAAGCAAAGGTTGGATGCGAAAAGTGGGTCATAATAAGCGTGTATGCACCTGGAGAAGAGAGGAATGCAGAGGAGAGAGAGAGATTTTGGGAGATGTTAAGTGAATGTATAGGAGCCTTTGAACCAAGTGAGAGAGTAATTGTGATAGGGGACCTGAATGCTAAAGTAGGAGAAACTTTTAGAGAGGGTGTGGTAGGTAAGTTTGGGGTGCCAGGTGTAAATGATAATGGGAGCCCTTTGATTGAACTTTGTAAAGAAACGGGTTTAGTTATAGGTAATACATATTTTAAGAAAAGAGGATAAATAAGTATACAAGATATGACGTAGGGCAAAATGACAGTAGTTTGTTGGATTATGTATTGGTAGATAAAAGACTGTTGAGTAGACTTCAGGATGTACATGTTTATAGAGGGGCCACAGATATATCAGATCACTTTCTAGTTGTAGCTACACTGAGAGTAAAAGGTAGATGAGATACAAGGAGAATAGAAACATCAGGGAAGAGAGAGGTGAAGGTTTATGAACTAAAAGAGGAGGCAGTTAGGGTAAGATATAAACAGCTATTGGAGGATAGATGGGCTAATGAGAGCATAGGCAATGGGGTCGAAGAGGTATGGGGTAGGTTTAAAAATGTAGTGTTAGTGTTCAGCAGAAGTTTGTGGTTACAGGAAAGTGGGTGCGGGAGGGAAGAGGAGCGATTGGTGGAATGATGATGTAAAGAGAGTAGTAAGGTAGAAAAAGTTAGCATATGAGAAGTTTTTACAAAGTAGAAGTGATGCAAGGAGGGAAGAGTATATGGAGAAAAAGAGAGAGGTTAAGAGAGTGGTGAAGCAATGTAAAAAGAGAGCAAATGAGAGAGTGGGTGAGATGTTATCAACAAATTTTGTTGAAAATAAGAAAAAGTTTTGGAGTGAGATTAACAAGTTAAGGAAGCCTAGAGAACAAATGGATTTGTCAGTTAAAAATAGAAGAGGAGAGTTATTAAATGGAGAGTTAGAGGTATTGGGAAGATGGAGGGAATATTTTGAGGAATTGTTAAATGTTGATGAAGATAGGGAAGCTGTGATTTCGTGTATAGGGCAAGGAGGAATAACATCTTGTAGGAATGAGGAAGAGCCAGTTGTGAGTGTGGGGGAAGGCAGCCGGGATTGATGGGATAAAGATAGAAATGTTAAAAGCAGGTGGGGATATAGTTTTGGAGTGGTTGGTGCAATTATTTAACCCTTTGAGGGTTTTGGTCGTACTAGTACGTCTTACGCGTAGGGGTTTTTGTCGTACTAGTACGCATAAATTCTAGCGGCCTCAAATCTCACAGGAAAAGGCTGATAAGCCTAGATGTGAGAGAATAGGTCTGTGTGGTGGGTGTGCGCAGTAGGAAAAAAATCTGGGGCCCAGTGGTGCATTGTGGGAATGCCATCATAGTACACAATTTCCACCGTGCCCTGTGGTAAGAAGTTCCTCACTCCTCGGCGAATTGGGACACTTTTGTTCCCCAGTGACAGTTCTAATAGAGATGGAAGTGACAGTGAAGATGAGTTTCAAGGTTCTGGTGAGGTTTTGACCGAAACTAATGACCATAATATGGGTAATAGTGAGGAAAACCCAGACAACCCACAGCCTTCCACCTCTGGTGCTGGGCCATCTTGTTCACGTTCAGTTGTACCAGAATCAAAGAGGAAACTCCTATTTTCCAAAATCCCAGACTCAGATGTGAGCATTGGTGATGATAGTGATAGTGATTATGAACTACAAGCTCTTCAAACTTGTTCCAAGAATGGAGGAGGAGGAGGAGGCAGATGAGGAGGAGGCAGAGGAGGAGGAGGCAAGAGGAGGAGGAGGCAAGAGGAGGAGGCAAGAGGAGGAGGAGGCAGAGGAGGAGGAGGAGGAGGAAGAAGAAGAGGAGGAGGAGGAGGAGGAGGAGGAAGAGGAGGAAGAAGAGGAGGAGGAGGAGGAGGAGGAGGAGGAGGAGGAAGAAGAGGAGGAGGAGGAGGAGGAGGAGGAGGAAGAAGAGGAGGAGGAGGAAGAAGAGGAGGAGGAGGAAGAAGAAGAGGAGGAGGAGGAAGAAGAGGAGGAGGAGGAAGAAGAAGAATACGTAATGATAACAATAATACATAATAATAATAATACATAATAATAATAATACATAATAATAATACATAATAATAATAATAGGTAATAATAAATGTTCACCCATGACAGTAACAAGATAAGGGGAGATAACATCTGATAAGTGCTGACGTTTGATGAGGGTAGAGCTGATGCCAAAAGATGAGATAAACATCTCCCTCCCTTTGTTTTTGCTGGTATACTAACATTTCTGTCTGTATTTGCCTGTCTGTCAAGCTCCCTGTCTATCCGTCTAGCTCTCTGTCTCAGAGAGCCACAAGACTGTGTCATCACTTTTACTCACATCTTCAAGCAGAGTATAGCAGTTTGTCTGGGTTTCTTGGGTTATCCTAGGTAATTTATACTATGTATACTTGTATTTATGTGTACCTGTGAGACAGAGATAGACAGACAGATAGAAAGAGAGAGACAAATTGAAAGAGATAGAATGAGGGAGAAAGATAAAACACCATTGTGTATGACACCATGTTTCAGAGTTCCACAAGCTGCAGAACTTGTAGGAATATGTTCAGTGACTGTATATTGGTATATATATTATAGAACAATAGTAATAAACAATGTTTTGTATTGTTTGTTTTTGTAAACAAGTTTTGTAAACAATATATTGATAATTATGTTTGTGTGCATATTGTGTTGTATACAACGAGTGTATATACGTACATTGCACCTTACTTTGGTCTCATAGGCCACATAAGTTATGTGAAAAAATAAAATAGTGAAAAAAACACAACAAACCTTCAAATACAAGTAAACTAAAGTTTACCGGGTGAGCGGCAGTCGCCGCTGTTGCCATACGCGGCTCATTTTCTGCAAACTTCATGCATCCATATCTCCGTAAGTATTGATGGTAAATTTTTTTTGTTTATCCTATAATGTTTAGAAAAAAAAAAAAACTATTTTTTCATAAGAAAAAATAATTTTTTTTTTTTTGAAATTTGGCCGACCCTGAGAACGAGTTTCGGAGAGGGCCTGTCGACCCTCAAAGGGTTAATAAATGTATGGAAGAGGGTAAGGTACCTAGGGATTGGCAGAGAGCATGCATAGTTCCTTTGTATAAAGGCAAAGGGGACAAAAGAGAGTGCAAAAATTATAGGGGGATAAGTCTGTTGAGTATACCTGGTAAAGTGTATGGTAGAGTTATTATTGAAAGAATTAAGAGTAAGACGGAGAATAGGATAGCAGATGAACAAGGAGCCTTTAGGAAAGGTAGAGGGTGTGTGGACCAGGTGTTTACAGTGAAACATATAAGTGAACAATATTTAGATAAGGCTAAAGAGGTCTTTGTGGCATTTATGGATTTGGAAAAGGTGTATGACAGGGTGGATAGGGGGGCAATGTGGCAGATGTTGCAGGTGTATGGTGTAGGAGGTAGGTTACTGAAAGCAGTGAAGAGTTTTTACGAGGATAGTGAGGCTGAAGTTAGAGTATGTAGGAAAGAGGGAAATTATTTCCCAGTAAAAGTAGGCCTTAGACAAGGATGTGTGATGTCACCATGGTTGTTTAATATATTTATAGATGGGGTTGTAAGAGAAGTAAATGCGAGGGCCTTGGCAAGAGGCGTGGAGTTAAAAGATAAAGAATCACACATAAAGTGGGAGTTGTCACAGTTGCTCTTTGCTATGACACTGTGCTCTTGGGAGATTTTGAAGAGAAGTTGCAGAGGTTGGTGGATGAATTTGGTAGGGTGTGCAAAAGAAGAAAATTAAAAGTGAATACAGGAAAGCGTAAGGTTATGAGGATAACAAAAAGATTAGGTGATGAAAGATTGGATATCAGATTGGAGGGAGAGAGTATGAAGGAGGTGAATGTATTCAGATATTTGGGAGTGGACGTGTCAGCAGATGGGTCTATGAAAGATGAGGTGAATCATAGAATTAATGAGGGGAAAAGGGTGAGTGGTGCACTTAGGAGTCTGTGGAGACAAAGAACTTTGTCCTTGGAGGCAAAGAGGGGAATGTATGAGAGTATAGTTTTACCAACGCTCTTATATGGGTGTGAAGCATGGGTGATGAATGTTGCAGCGAGGAGAAGGATGGAGGCAGTGGAGATGTCATGTCTGAGGGCAATGTGTGGTGTGAATATAATGCAGAGAATTCGTAGTTTGGAAGTTAGGAGGAGGTGCGGGATTACCAAAACTGTTGTCCAGAGGGCTGACGAAGGGTTGTTGAGGTGGTTCGGACATGTAGAGAGAATGGAGCGAAACAGAGTGACTTCAAGAGTGTATCAGTCTGTAGTGGAAGGAAGGCGGGGTAGGGGTCGGCCTAGGAAAGGTTGGAGAGAGGTGGTAAAGGAGGTTTTGTGTGCGAGGGGCTTGGACTTCCAGCAGGCATGCGTGAGCGTGTTTGATAGGAGTGAATGGAGACGAATGGTTTTTAATACCTGACGTGCTGTTGGAGTGTGAGCAAAGTAACATTTATGAAGGGGTTCAGGGAAACCGGCAGGCCGGACTTGAGTCCTGGAGATGGGAAGTACAGTGCCTGCACTCTGAAGGAGGGGTGTTAATGTTGCAGTTTAAAAACTGTAGTGTAAAGCACCCTTCTGGCAAGACAGTGATGGAGTGAATGATGGTAAGTTTTTCTTTTTCAGGCCGCCCTGCCTTGGTGGGAATCGGCCAGTGTGATAATAATAATAAAAAAATCTATATTTTCTTCAAAATTATATAAGAAACACATTACATATCATGTAGCACATAAACATAGCATATAAAGATGCAATGTTTATATGTTATCGTGTAGAGAGTGGGATGGAGAGTAAATATTACGTTTTCTCTGATGCAGCGTTAGAGAAAACTGTGAATCTGGCGACTGGTGTAGTAACCACCCTTCATATGCGTTTGTTTACAATTCTTGGCATGAATTATTCATTACTTCTCCCTTTGTTTATGATGGCATCTAAAGGTAGTTGTTAGAAACAATTAAACTCAATGAACATGGTAATAATATTTCTGTGTAGTGTAATAATATGGCTGTGTATTGTAATATAGCTGTGTAGCATAGGCCGGTGGGAAGGGGCTACATACGTGTACTGTACCTACATCTACTGCTACCTACACTGACTTCCTACAAATAAATACTACCCACCTCTTGCCCTACATTAAGACTACATATATTTTAAGGTTAGTAATGAATGCACTGTAGCAGTAAATGACAGATTCAAGAGGTGTGCACAATGTGGACTAGAGTGCAAGCTTTTGTAGAGAAACACCACCCTGAGCAAGCTGAAACAAACCATATCTGCAACATGTTCAGGGACAAAACCCTGTCCCACTTCAGGGAAATCTTAGAGATGCCAGAAACAGACCTCTATGGATAGATTTGTTGTGAGACAGGGGTCCAGTGACTCTCAAGTTGGTCCTAGTAGCATTAAAAGACAAAGAAGGGAAGTAACCCCAGAGAAGGCTTTGCTACCTAAAGTCTTTATGGAGAGGGATTCCTCTTCCAAACACTAACTCCTCCCTCTTTCCTCCTCCCTGTCTTCCAGAAGCCAGCATTAGCCTTCAATAAAGGTATGTAAAACTTACATAATTGTTAAAAAAAAAAAATTTTTTTGTGAATAT
The DNA here is from genome assembly GCF_038502225.1 of Cherax quadricarinatus. Lineage (NCBI taxonomy): Eukaryota > Metazoa > Arthropoda > Malacostraca > Decapoda > Parastacidae > Cherax > Cherax quadricarinatus. The sequence goes on along the minus strand of NC_091321.1, from coordinate 37,761,568 downwards.
TTTTGTCTGGAACAGAGTAATTGTATTTCCATTAATTCTTATGGGAAATAATAATTCGGTTTTCGGCCATTTCGATTATCGGCCGGCCTTCTGGAATGGATTACGGCTGATAACCGAGGGTCCACTGTATTCAGAATAAGTAACGTTTTTTCCATCAAAATATTGGCTCGGTGATCATCACTGAACTCAGTATAAGTCATTCATCTGGAACGTGTCCGCGCGGCCTAAGCGGCCCCAACACTCCATGTACAGCCAGTGTGCCATTGTTTATCAGCCAGTGAGAATGATCCTATGCATTCATACAATATATTTTGTATTATTCCATTCTTTTTAGCGCTTGCAACTGCCACCATGGACCCAAAGAAAGTCCCTAGTGCCAGCCAGCCCTTTGGTAAAGGGCTGAGAGAGAGGGGAGAAAGTGCCTTTTTCAGTGATTCTGCAATATGTGTGATACTGAAGCAGCAGGAGTCGATAAAGGCTATAGCACCAGTCAGTGAAAAAGTGTAGCAAGTAAGTTAAGCGATTAATCGATAGAAAAAGGACAGCATGAAACTGAATCCTCCATTGTTATTGGAGGTATATAGGGCTACTAACACTGCTTCCTCTGCTGCCTCTTGCTGCTGCCTCCACCACCACTATGTAAGGCTTATCTTTCAGTGGCCCTTATACACCCAACAACAAACAACACACCACCACTCGTGACATTCTCAATGCCATATTTTATCCATTCTAAAGTATATATCATGTTATTAATACTGTTTATTGTCATACTAGATGAATTGTACTAGATAAATAAGCCATAGAGCTGATATTAGTATCATATTGAAGGACTATCTTGTCCTGTCTCCCAACACAATTCCTAACATATGCCAGAAACAGACCTCTCTGAAACTTTTTTGAGCAACAGGGGTCCAGTGACTAAATAACAAAAAAGGCACAATACCGTGACTGGAATGATACACAAATAACCCGCACATAAAAGAGAGAAGCTTACGACGACGTTTCGGTCAGACTTGGACCATTGACAAAGTCACAAGTCGGACCGAAACGTCGTCGTAAGCTTCTCTCTTTTATGTGCGGGTTATTTGTGTGTGTCCAGTGACTCTCAAGCTGGTCCTAGTGGCATTAGAAAACAAAGGAGGGAAGTAACCCAGGAGAAGGACTTGGAACCTGAATCTTTATGGAAGGGGATTTCCCATTCTAACAACTGTAAACTCCTCCATCCTTTCCTCTCCTCCCATCTTCCATACATCACCATGTCTTCAATAAACGTTAGTGTGATGTTATTATTGTTTTATTGCTCATGTATCATTGTTTACTGTGTAGGTAAATGTATATTTCATGTAGAAAACATTTTTTTTTATACCTTTGGCTGTCTAAAACGGATAAATTGGATTTCCATTATTTCTTATGGGGAAAATTAATTCGGAATTCATCAGATTCGGGTTTAGTCACTCTCTCTGGAACGGATTAATTACGAAAGCCAGGGGTCCACTGCACTATTGTCCTGCCAAGTGATTGTAATATGGAAGCCTGTAATTGCTTTATGATGGTAGGATTGCTGGTGTCTTTTTTGTCTCATAGACATGCGAAGTTTTAGGTACGCCTTGCTACTTCTACTTACACTTTGGTCACACTACACATGCATGTTCAAGCATATATATATATACACCCCTCTGAGTTTTTTCTATTTTTCTTACTAGTTATTGTACTTATTTATTTCCTCTTATCTTCAGGGGGGAAGTGGAACAGAATTTTTCCTCCGTAACCCATGCATGTTGTAAAAGGCAACTAAAATGCTGGGAGCAAGAGGCTAGTAACCCACTCTCCTGTATATATTACTTAAGTTAAAATGAGAAACTTTTTCTTTTTGGGTCACCCTGCTTTGGTGGGATACGGCCGGTTAGTTGAAAAAAGAAGAAATACAGTGGACCCTTCCTTTTCGTTGATCTCCGTTATCGCCAATTTCCATTTTTGCTAACTTCGTCAAAATATTGGTTCCGTTTTCGTTGATTTCCTCCATTTTCGTCAATGGTATGGAACCTGTCCAGTGCCCAGAGCGTACACAAAGCCACCTCCCACATGCATTCTCAGGCAGTGTCGTGTTGTTTCTCGGTGAGTGAACATATCCAGTGAGGTCATGTGAAACATTTCGTAATAATCCATTGTTTTTGGCACTTATTTCTTGTGTGTGACTGCTAAATAAGCCACTATGGGCCCAAAGAAAGCTTCTAGTGCCAGCCCTTTGGTAAAGAATGTGAGAAACACGATAGAATTCAAGAAAAAGTTTGTAGAAAAATACGAAAGTGGTGGTGGTAGAGGGTGGTAGTGATGGTGGTAGTGATGGTGGTAGTGGTAGTGATGGTGGTAGTGATGGTGGTAGAGGATGGAAGTGATGGTGGTAGAGGATGGCAGTGGTTGTGATGGTGGTAGAGGGTGGTAGTGATTGTGGTAGAGGGTGGTAGTGCTGGTAGTAGAGGGTGGTAGTGGTTGTGATGGTGGTAGAGGGTGGTAGTGCTGGTAGTAGAGGGTGGTAGTGGTTGTGATGGTGGTAGAGGGTGGCTGTGATGGTGGTAGAGGGTGGTAGTGATGGTGGTAGTGGTTGTGATGGTGGTAGAGGATAGTGATGGTGGTAGTGGTTGTGATGGTGGTGGAGGGTGGTAGGGGTTGTGATGGTGGTGGAGGGTGGTAGGGGTTGTGATGGTGGTGGAGGGTGGTAGGGGTTGTGATGGTGGTGGAGGGTGGTAGGGGTTGTGATGGTGGTAGAGGGTGGTAGTGGTTGTGATGGTGGTAGAAGGTGGTAGTGGTTGTGATGGTGGTAGAAGGTGGTAGTGGTGGTGGTAAAGGGAGGTAGTAATGGAGATTTGTGCAATGTGGAGTAGGATGGCAAGATTTGTGTCATTAAAAAACAAGGAAGGGAAGTGACCCCAGATAAGGACTTGGTACCTAAGAGTCCTTATGGAGGGGGATTCCCCTTCCAAACAATAACCTCTCTTCCCTCTCCCCTCCTCCCTGTCTTCCATCCATCAACTACAGCCTTCAATAAAGGCAAGTGTCATACTGAATGTTCATTCTTTTGTGCATGTAAATCTATCTTTAAGGTAAAAAAAATTTTGTCAATATTTCTGGGTGTCTGGAACGGATTAATTGTATTTACATTATTTCTTATGGGGAAAATGTTTTCAGTTTTCGCCGATCTCTCTGGAATGGATTAAACATGAAAAGTAAGGGTCCACTGTATATACATACAAAGAATGTTATCTATGAAGGCAAAGAAGGGAATGAACGAAAGTATAGTGGTACCAACACTCTTATATGGGTGTGAAGCATGGGTTGTAAATGCTGCAGCAAGGAGGCAGCTGGAGGCAGTGGAGATGTCCTGTCTAAAGGCAATGTGTGGTATAAATATTATGCAGAGAATTCATAGTGTGGAAATTAGGAGGTGGGCTGTTGAGGTGGTTTGGTCATTTAGAGAATGGAACAAAGCAGAATGACTTCGAGAACACATGTAGGGGAAGGAAGGCAGGGTAGGGGTCATCCTCGAAAACTTTGGAGGGAAGGTGTAAAGGAGGTTTTGTGGGCAAGGGGCTTGGACTTCCAGCATGTGTGAGCATGTTAGATAGGAGTGAATGGAGACAAATGGTTTTTGGGACCTGATGAGCTGTTGGAGTGTGAGCAGGGAAATATTTTGTGAATAGATTCAGGGAAACCAGTTAGCCGGACTTGAGTCCTGGAAATGGGAAATACAATACCTGCACTTTAAAGGAGGGGTTTGGGATATTGGCAGTTTGGAGGGATATCTAAACTGTCGTATCTATACATACTCATCCTGCTCTTCTTTTCGTTAGTGTGACTTTGTAAATGGTCCAAGTCGGACCGAAACGTCATCATAAGCTCCTTTCTTTTATGTGCGGGTTATTTGTGTATCTGAGTGCTTTTGCAAAGCCAGTGATTATGTATGAGTGATGGTGAAAGTGTTCTTGTAATAAAGTTGGTATAATTACCGACAATATGTAAAGTAAAAGGACACAAGTGCAATTAATGTGACATTTATTGTGGCAACGTTTTGCTCTCCAGGAGCTTTATCAAGCCATTACAAACAATACATGGACACAGAGGGTATATAAAGGCTCAGAGTGAGGTGTAATACTAGTGAGGCACCATTTCGATGTTCACTAGTAGTAGTGGTAGTGGTAGTGACAAAAGTAATACAATATGGTAGAGCAATTAATTCGTACAAGAGTAAAAAGATATAAAAGCTATTACTTGGGTAACATAAAAATAGGTTGGACAAATATAGACTGGAAAGAGGCAGCTTGTTTCAGTGTTCACTCTCTGTGCTTTGTGTAGTATAACAGGAGAGACTATGTGATGGCAGGGTTTACTGTTTTCAGGAGGATTCTTGCTAAGACTTCGGAGATGGTGAAGCTGCCGCTGTTTTGTTTAATTGTATTCGAAACAGCGATCAGTGCTGATTCGAGGCACTTGCGTGTGCGGAAATTAGTTTCGTTGATCACTAATTGGGCGTCTCTGAATTTCATGAGATGACTGGTGGAATTTCGGTGTTGTACACAGGCGTTGTTCAAGTTATCGTTCCTACATGCGTAAATGTGTTCATTGAGGCGGGTGTCGAGGTTTCTGGCTGTTTCACCTACGTAAATCTTGTCACAGCCTCCACAGGGTATAGTGTAAACTCCTGCATTGACTGGTTCGTGGTGCTTGGATTTTGTCCTGGTTATATCCTTTATTGAAGTGCTAGAAGCGATGGCGACTCTGGTGTTAGCTTGTGAAAGTACTTTTGAGACGTTCATTGCAACCTGGCTGTTGGGAAGAATTATAACTTTGCTGGGAGTGGTGTTGATGCGTGGAGAATTTATGATCTGAAGAGCTCTTTTCTTGCAGTCTTTGATGAAAAAAGGAGGAAAATGTAACTCAGTGAATGTTTAGTGAATGTATGTACATTCCTCGTCAAGAAACTCAGGACTACAAATTCGGTATGCTCTTAGGAAAAACCCGATGATGATGCCTCTTTTGGTCTTGGTATCTTGACTGGAATAGAAGTGTGTGAGATCATTTTTATTGGTGGGTTTCCGATAAACTTGAAATCTTAGGTTGTTGTCTACTTTGTGAATGAGGACATCGAGGAAAGGTAGCTCACCAAAGATTTTCTATACAAAACCAGACAAATACTCAAACGCACTAGAGAAGGGAAGAAACTTCTGTATTTGTTACCAAGCAACCCTAAACCAGCACACATGTATGGTTTACCCAAGACCCATAAACACAATATTCCACTCAGACCAATCACGTCAGGAATAGGCAGTGCTCCACACAAACTAGCCGGAGTTCTTGCCAAACATCTTTCCTGCCTTCTGGGGACCATAAGCCCCGCTCATCTTAAACACTCAGGCGACCTTCTCAACCGCATCCGTAACCTCTCCATCCGTAACAAGAAACTAAGCAGTTTGGATGTGACTTCCCTCTTCACAAAAGTACCTACCAAAAAAGCCATCGAGGTTCTACGACGTAAAGTCAATCAGGACCTTAATCTTCCTCTACCTCCCGGAGATTTTGTTGACTTAATTGAACTCTGTGTTAATTTCAACTGTTTTTCTTTCAATAACAAGCTCTACAAGCAAACCTACGGCATGGGAATGGGGTCCCCCATAAGTGCCGTCCTAGCCAACTTATACATGGAACATGGAACACCTAGAGTCCGAACACTTCGCCAACATCATCCCTTCAAGCGTCACTTGGTTGCGTTACGTGGACGATGTCCTCGTAATAACTCCAAAACGTTTTGATGTACAGGATCTTCAGGCAAGGCTCAACGCAGTTGAACCGGCGATCCAGTTTACACTAGAAGAAGAGTCCAATGACAAGCTACCTTTCCTCGACGTCCTCATTCACAAAGTAGACAACAACCTAAGATTTCAAGTTTATCGGAAACCCACCAATAAAAATGATCTCACACACTTCTATTCCAGTCAAGATACCAAGACCAAAAGAGGCATCATCATCGGGTTTTTCCTAAGAGCATACCGAATTTGTAGTCCTGAGTTTCTTGACGAGGAATGTACATACATTCACCAAACATTCACTGAGTTACATTTTCCTCCTTTTTTCATCAAAGACTGCAAGAAAAGAGCTCTTCAGATCATAAATTCTCCACGCATCAACACCACTCCCAGCTAAGTTATAATTCTTCCCAACAGCCAGGTTGCAATGAACGTCTCAAAAGTACTTTCACAAGCTAACACCAGAGTCGCCATCGCTTCTAGCACTTCAATAAAGGATATAACCAGGACAAAATCCAAGCACCATGAACCAGTCAATGCAGGAGTTTACACTATACCCTGTGGAGGCTGTGACAAGATTTACGTAGGTGAAACAGCCAGAAACCTCGACACCCGCCTCAATGAACACATTTACGCATGTAGGAACGATAACTTGAACAACGCCTGTGTACAACACCGAAATTCCACCAGTCATCTCATGAAATTCAGAGACGCCCAATTAGTGATCAACGAAACTAATTTCCGCAGACGCAAGTGCCTCGAATCAGCACTGATCGCTGTTTCGAATACAATTAAACAAAACAGCGGCAGCTTCACCATCTCCGAAGTCTTAGCAAGAATCCTCCTGAAAACAGTAAACCCTGCCATCACATAGTCTCTCCTGTTATACTACACAAAGCACAGAGAGTGAACACTGAAACAAGCTGCCTCTTTCCAGTCTATATTTGTCCAACCTATTTTTATGTTACCCAAGTAATAGCTTTTATATCCTTTTACTCTTGTACGAATTAATTCCTCTACCATATTGTATTACTTTTGTCACTACCACTACCACTACTACTACTACTACTAGTGAACATCGAAATGGTGCCTCACTAGTATTACACCTCACTCTGAGCCTTTATATACCCTCTGTGTCCATGTATTGTTTGTAATGGCTTGATAAAGCTCCTGGAGAGCGAAACGTTGCCACAATAAATGTCACATTAGTTGCACTTGTGTCCTTTTACTTTACAGAAAGTGTTCTTTTTGGGTCACCCTGCATCGGTGGGAAACGGCCAATGCGTTAAAGCAAGGAGGCATTAGAGGGGGTAGTGGATGTGTAGATCAAGTGTTTACATTGAAGCATATATGTGAACAGTATTTAGATAAAGGTAGAGAAGTTTTCATTTCATATGATAGAGTGGATAGGGGAGCAATGTGGCAGATGATGCAAGTGTATGGAATAGGTAGTAAGTTTCTAAATGCTGTAAAGAGGTTTTATGAGGATAGTGAGGCTCATTTTAGGGTGTGTAGGAGAGAGGGAGATTACTTCCCAGTAAAAGTAGGTCTTAGACAGGGATGTGTAATGTCACCATGGTTGTTTAATATACAGTGGACCCCCAGTTTACGATATTATTTCATTCCAGATGTTCAGGTGCCAGTACTGAACGAATTTGTTCCCATAAGGAATATTGTGAATTAGATTAGTCCATTTCAGACCCCCAAACATACACGTACAAACGCACTTACATAAATACACTTACATAAATGGTCGCATTGGGAGGTGATCGTAAAGCAGGGGTCCACTGTATTTATAGATGGGGGATGTAAAAGAAGTAAATGCTAGGGCGTTGGGGAGAGGAGTGGGATTAAATTATGGGAAATCAAGTACAAAATGGGAGCTGACACAGTTACTTGTTGCTGATGATACTCTACTTATGGGAGATTTTAAAGAAAAGTTGCAAAGGTTAGTAGACGAGTTTGGGAGGGTGTGTAAATGTAGAAAGTTGAAAGTGAACATTGATAAGAGTAAGGTGATGAGACTATCAGATGATTTAGATAAAGAAAAATTTGATATCATATTGGAGAGAGGGAATATGGAAGAAGTGAATGTTTTCAGATATTTGAGAGTTGACTTGTCAACATATGGGTTTATGAAGGATGAGGTTAGCTATAGACTTGATGAAGGACAAAAGGCGAGTGGTGCATTGAGGTATCTGTGGAGACAAAAAACTTTATCTATAGAGGCAAAGAAGGGAATGTATGAAAGTAGTGGCCAACACTATTATATGGGTGTGAAGCATGGGTTGTAAATGCTGCAGCGAAGAGGCGGCTGGAGGCAGTGGAGATGTCCTGTCTAAGGGCAATGTGTGGTGTAAATGTTATGCAGAGAATTCAAAGTGTGGAGTTAATAAAAGTATTAGTCAGAGAGCTGAAGAGGGGTTGTTGAGATGGTTTGGTCATTTAGAGAATCAGAGTAGAATGACTTGGAGAGTGCATAAATCTGAAGGAGAAGGAAGGAGGAGTAAGGGTTGTCCTTGCAAAAACCAAAGGGAGGGGATAAAGTTGGTTTTGTGGGAGAGGGGATTGGACTTCAAGCGAGTGTGAGCGCGTTAGATAGGAATAAATGGTGACGAATGGTTTTTGGGACTTGACAAGTTGTTGGAGTGTGAGCAGGGTAATATTTAGTGGAGGGATTCAGGGAAACTGGTTATTATAGATTTAGCCAGACTTGAGTAGTGGAAATGGAAAGTATAATGCCTGCACTTTAAAGGAGGGGTCTGGGATATTGACAGCTTGGAGGGACTTCTAAACTGTTGTATCTGAGAACCTCTGCAAAGACAGTAATTATGTATGAGTGAGGTGAAAGTATTGAATGATGAGAAAATATTTTCTTTCTGGGGATTTTCTTTGTTTTTGGGTCATCTTGCCTCGGTGGGAGACAGCCAACTTCTTGAAAAAAAAATATATATATATATATATATATTATTTTATATTTTTTATTAACACACTCGCCGATTCCCACCAAGGCAGGGTGGCCCGAAAAAGAAAAACTTTCACCATCATTCACTCCATCACTGTCTTGCCAGAAGGGTGCTTTACACTACAGTTTTTAAACTGCAACATTAACACCCCTCCTTCAGAGTGCAGGCACTGTACTTCCCATCTCCAGGACTCAAGTCCGGCCTGCCAGTTTCCCTGAATCCCTTAATAAGTGTTACTTTGCTCACACTCCAACAGCACGTCAGTATTAAAAACCATTTGTCTCCTTTCACTCCTATCAAACACGCTCACGCATGCCTGCTGGAAGTCCAAGCCCCTCGGACACAAAACCTCCTTTACCCCCCTCCCTCCAACCTTTCCTAGGCCGACCCCTACCCCACCTTCCTTCCACTACAGACTGATACACTCTTAAAGTCATTCTGTTTTGCTCCATTCTCTCTACATGTCCAAACCACCTCAACAACCCTTCCTCAGCCCTCTGGACAACAGTTTTGGTAATCCCGCACCTCCTCCTAACTTCCAAACTACGAATTCTCTGCATTATATTCCAACCACACATTGCCCTCAGACATGACATCTCCACTGCCTCCAGCCTTCTCCTCGCTGCAACATTCATCACCCATGCTTCACACCCATATAAGAGCGTTGGTAAAACTATACTCTCATACATTCCCCTCTTTGCCTCCAAGGACAAAGTTCTTTGTCTCCACAGACTCCTAAGTGCACCGCTCACCCTTTTCCCCTCATCAATTCTATGATTCACCTCATCTTTCATAGACACATCCGCTGACACGTCCACTCCCAAATATATGAATACATTCACCTCCACCATACTCTCTCCCTCTAATCTGATATCCAATCTTTCATCACCTAATCTTTTTGTTATCCTCATAACCTTACTCTTTCCTGTATTCACTTTTAACTTTCTTCTTTTGCATACCCTACCAAATTCATCCACCAACCTCTGCAACTTCTCTTCAGAATCTCCCAAGAGCCTAGTTTTACTGGGAAATAATTTCCCTCTTTCCTACATGCTCTAACTTGAGCCTCACTTTTTTATTTTTATTATTAACACACTGGCCGATTCCCACCAAGGAAGGGGGGCCCGAAAAGGAAAAACTTTCACCATCATTCACTCCATCACTGTCTTGCCAGAAGGGTGCCTTACACTACAGTTTTTAAGCTGTAGTGTAAAGCACCCTATCCTCATAAAAACTCTTCACTGCTTTCAGTAACCTACCTCCTACACCATACACCTGCAACATCTGCCACATTGCCCCCCTATCCACCATGTCATATGCCTTTTCCAAATCCATAAATGCTACAAAAACCTCTTTAGCCTTATCTAAATACTGTTCACTTATATGGTCCACTGTAAACACCTGGTCCACTCACCCCCTACCTTTCCTAAAGCCTCCTTATTTATCTGCTATCCTATTCTCTGTCTTACTCTTAATTCTTTCAATAATAACTCTACCATACACTTTACCAAGTATACTCAACAGACTTATCCCCCTATAATTTTTGCATTCTCTTTTGTCCCCTTTGCCTTTATACAAAGGAACTACGCATGCTCTCTGCCAATCCCTAGGTATCTTACCCTCTTCCATACATTTATTAAATAATTACACCAACCACTCCAAAACTATATCCCCACCTGCTTTTAACATTTCTATCTTTATCCCATCAATCCCGGCTGCCTTACCCCCTTTCATTTTACCTACTGCCTCACGAACTTCCCCCACACTCACAACTGGCTCTTCCTCACTCCTACAAGATGTTATTCCTCCTTGCCCTATACACGAAATCACAGCTTCCCTATCTTCATCAACATTTAACAATTCCTCAAAATATTCCCTCCATCTTCCCAATATCTCTAACTCTCCATTTAATAACTCTCCTCTCCTATTTTTAACTGACAAATCCATTTGTTCTCTAGGCTTCCTTAAATTGTTAATCTCACTCCAAAACTTTCTCTTATTTTCAACAAAATTTATTGATAACATCTCACCCACTCTCTCATTTGCTCTCTTTTTACATTGCTTCACCACTCTCTTCACCTCTCTCTTTTTCTCTATATACTTTTCCCTCCTTGCATCACTTCTACTTTGTAAAAACTTCTCATATGCTAACTTTTTCTCCATTACTACTCTCTTTATATCATCATTCCACCAATCGCTCCTCTTCCCTCCCACACCCACTTTCCTGTAACCACAAACTTCTGCTGAACACTCTAACACTACATTTTTAAACCTACCCCATACCTCTTCGACCCCACTGCCTATGCTCTCATAAGCCCATCTATCCTCCAACAGCTGTTTATATCTTACCCTAACTGCCTCCTCTTTTAGTTTATAAACCTTCACCTCTCTCTTCCCTTATGCTTCTATTCTCTTTGTATCCCATCTACCTTTTACTCTCAGTGTAGCTACAACTAAAAAGTGATCTGATATATCTGTGGCCCCTCTATAAATATGTACATCCTGAAGTCTACCCAACAGTCTTTTATCTACCAATACATAATCCAACAAACTACTGTCATTTCGCCCAACATTATATCTTGTATACTTATTTATCCTCTTTTTATTAAAATATGTATTACCTATAACTAAACCCCTTTCTATACAAAGTTCAATCAAAGGGCTCCCATTATCATTTACACCTGGTACCCCAAACTTACCTACCACACCCTCTCTAAAAGTTTCTCCTACTTTAGCATTCAGGTCCCCTACCACAATTACTCTCTCACTTGGTTCAAAGGTTCCTATACATTCACTTAACATCTCCCAAAATCTCTCTCTCCCCTCTACATTCCTCTCTTCTCCAGGTGCATACACGCTTATTATGACCCACTTTTCGCATCCAACCTTTACTTTAATCCACATAATTCTTGAATTTACACATTCATATTCTCTTTTCTCCTTCCATAACTGATCCTTCAACATTACTGCTACCCCTTCCTTAGCTCTAACTCTCTCAGATACTCCAGATTTAATCCCATTTATTTCCCCCTGCCGAAACTCCCCTACCCCCTTCAGCTTTGTTTCGCTTAGGGCCAGGACATCCAACTTCTTTTCATTCATAACATCAGCAATCATCTGTTTCTTGTCATCCGCACTACATCCGCGCACATTCAAGCTTCCCAGTTTTATAAAGTTTTTCTTCTCTTTTTTAGTAAATGTCTACAGGAGAAGGGGTTACTAGCCCATCGCTCCCGACATTTTAGTCGCCTCATACGACACGCATGGCTTACGGAGGAAAGATTCTTTTCCACTTCCCCATGGACAATAGAAGAAATAAAGAAGAAAAAGAGCTATTTAGAGAAAGGAGAAAAACCTAGATGTATGTATATATATATGCACGTGCGTGTTTGTGAAGTGTGACCAAAGTGGCTTATATATATAAGCCAAACAACCACAGAGAGTTGAATAACAGCTCTAGGCCTTTCATGTTACAATCAACACATCATCAGGAGCTTGCATTGTTGCAGAAATGAATAGGAAGTCCAAACAGATTAGTTCAGGGAAACGTTCTAGCTAGTTTGGAGTGACATCTGAACTGTCGTTTCTGGGTGCCTCCGCAAAGTCAGTGATTTATGAAAATGATGGTGGAAGTTGGTTTTGGGGGGGAGGGGGGGAGTCACCCTGCCTCGGTAGGAGAGAGCCGATGTGACTGGCCATCTCAAACAAAGCAGGGCTATCTAAAAAGAAATACACCTTAAATATAAATTTTTTTCTTTTTAAATTTAGAAATTTATACAGAAGGGGTTACTAGCCACTTGCTCCCAGTATTAGTCACCACTTATGATACTCATGCTTTGTGCTGGAAGGATTCTTCCCTGTGGAGAACTGTATACTACGTCCTAAATGATTTTTACCATGAATTTTGAGAAGGGCGGCAGTCTTGAGGAGGCCAGGAAGATCTCGGGACTTGACGAGGATTTTACCCTTGTAGATGTAGTTGATGAGTTCTCTCAGCTCCTTGATGGTCACATCACGAAGAACTATCACCGGGTTGGCATGAGTAACTGTCTTGAACAGTGACTCAAAACTTTCACTGTAAGTATATATTAATATGTTAGTTGAAAAGTGACTTAAAACTCTCATGGCAGGGGCACCCATAAAAGAAGAAACACATTCTTCATTGTTCACTACATGACTGTCTTGCCGAAGGTATGCCTACACTATGGTTATAAAACTGCACCTAATCAACACGCCTCCTTCAAAGAGGAAGCGCTGTACTTCCCACCTCCAGGACTCAAGTTCGGCCTGTTGGTTTCCCTGAATCCCGTCATGTTACCTTGCTCACAATCCAACAGCATGTAAAGTCATAAAAACCTTTGTCTTCACTTGTTCCTATCTAACAAACTCGTGCATGCTTGCTGGAAGTCCAAGCCCTTCGCAACAAAAAAAACTCCTTTACCTACCCCTCCAACCTTTCCTAGACTGACCCCTACCCCACCTTCCTTCTGCTACAGATTTATATGCTCACCAAGTCATTCTATTTCATTCGATCCTCTCTAAACGTCCAAACCACCTCAACAACCTCTCCTCAGCCCTCTGGGTAATACTTTTAGTAACCCTGCACCACCTCCCGATTTCCAAACTACAGACTCAATACATTATATTCACTCCATACATTTCCCTCAGACTTGACATCTCCACTGCCTCCAGCCTACTCCTTGTTGCAACATTCACCACCCATGCTTCACACCCATGTAAGAGTGTTGGTAGAACTATAGTCTCATAAATTTCCCCTCTTGCTTCCATGGACAAAGTTCTCAGTCTCCACAGACTCCTCAGTGCACCACTCACCTTTTGCCCTCCTGATCAATTTTATAATTCACCTTGTCTTTCATATCCCATCTGCTGACAAGTCCACTCCCAGGTATCTGAATACATTCACCTCCTCCATATTCTCTCCCACCAATCTAATATCCAATCTTTCATTACCCAAACTTTTTGTTATCCTCATCACCTTACTCTTTCTTATGTTCACTATTAGTTTCCTTCTCTTACATACCCTACCAAACTCATCCACCAACCTCTGCAAGTTCTCTTCAAAATCTCCCAAAAGTACAGTGTCATCGGCAAAAAGCAACTGCGACAACTCTCACTTTGTGTTAGATTCTTTATCATTTAATCCCACACCTCTTGCCAACACTGAGGATTCACTTCTCTTACAACCTAGTCTATAAACATATTGAACAACCATTATGACATCACACTTCCATGTCTAAGGTCTATTTTTACCGATAAATAATCTCCCTCTCTCCTACATACTCTAACATGGGCCTCACTATCCTCATAAAAACTCTTCACTGCTTTCAGTAACCTATCTCCCGTTCCATACATCTGCAACATCTGCCACATTGCCCCTCTAACCTCCCTATCATATGCCTTTTCCAAATCCATATATGGAACAACCACCTCTTTACCCTTATCCAAATACTGCTCACCTATATATTTCACTGTAAACACTTGTTCTATACACCCCTTACTCTTCCTAATGCTTCCCTGTTCATGACCTACTTCCACACTCTTCAAATGTGATACCACCTACAGCTGCTGCACCTCTCCTGCCTACAGTATATAAGCCACTTCTTCACACATAAGCTGTATTCTTTTCAAGATTGATGGACTGATTACATCGACTCATGGCTGAAGGACTGATTGCCTCAAACTCCTCCTGTTCTTCAACATTCTCCTTTGTATGGACTGATGAAGCCACTGTGTGGGGAAATGTTTCCTCATTAACCTGTAAACGGTCCAAACGTATATATACGTTTTTTCAACATTTGAATGTAAAAAAAGTAGATCTTCTTTTTGTTTTTTTACATTTGAAAATGTGTAAAAAAACTTTGATCTACTTTTTTTTTGTTATATTTGAAAATATGTAAAAAAAAAAACGTAGATCTACTTTTGTAGCACTACACGTGAACGTAGATCTGCTTGGACCGTTTACGGGTTAAAGATACCCGAATGTTGCACATGTCTAGTTTATCATTGAACATGTTGCAGACACAGCATGCAACACTTCTGTTAGGGTAATAATTCTCAGCAAAACTTTGCACCCCACTCCACTTCGCATAAATGTCCTTTAACCCCTTCAGGGTCCAAGGCCCAAATCTGAAGTGGTGCCCCAGTGTCCAAGAATTTTCAAAAAAAAAATTTGTTATTTTTTCTTATGAAATGGTAGAGAATCTTTTTGTGAAGGTAATAAAACAAAAAGTACGAAATTTGATGGAAAATTGACGAAATTATGCTCCCGCGAATTTTGATGTGTAAGCGATATTTACAAATCGGCAATTTTGCCGACTTTGACTCCCATTTTAGGCCAATTACATTATTCCAGTCAACCAAATTCTTAGCTATTTCACTAGTATTACTTCTATTCTATCGATTGAGCACAAGAAATCACCAAGTCAACTGTTTCAACTACAAATTAAAGTGATCAGAAATTGTTAATTTGGCCAATTTAACACAAAGTTCAAAATATTCCAATTTCAAAATAGGGTCCAGAATAAACAATGTAGGTATTCCTGGAACTAAACTAACATTTCCTCTGTTCATTAGTTACGTTTAGAGGCTTTACAAATAAATTCCATTTTGATTTTTTATTCACATAATGAATTTTTATTCACACCAAAAAATAGAAGATTTACTGTTATGCAATACTGTAATAATTGTATAAATATCATCACCATATTTGTGAATGCATATTAGACCCACCAGCTGGCGTGTATTAGACGTGTGGGGTCGTTTGTTTACTCTTGAATATCGGCAAAAATTTAACATTTCTGCTACTTTGAGCTCAGTTTCAAGCCATTTCCAGTGCGAAAACCAATCAAAATCATCTCTATTTCTGTAATATGTCTTCCATTCTATCAAATGAGACCAAGAAATCGCAAATAGAACTATAAAAAACATACGAAAAAACACTGCAAAGTCGCTGTTTAAATTGAAAAATCATGATTTCAGTTTTTTCTCTCATTATACACAGCGTGCTGCAGGATCTGTTTTATGTGGTGCACACATACCACATAGATGTATTCTCTCATATCTAGGCCCAAATGTACCACTCACAGTTTATCAGAGTGAGCTGAGCTCATGACGTAGATCTACGGTTTGGACCCTGAACGTAAAGCCATAGATCTACGGGACGGACCCTCAAAGGGTTAATCGCTGAAGAAGGCACATTCTCCCCCCCTCTCTTCCTCATGCTCTGAAGCAATATTCTCAGCTGCAGTCTGTTGCTGTTCCAGCTGAATGTATTACAGCTCTTCAGTGGTTAGCTCTTCCCTGTGGTCCTCCACCAACTCTTCCACATCCTCACCACTCACATCCAATCTCATGGACTTCCCCAAAGAGACATATTCCACAATAGGCATAGGGTCATCAGGGTCAGCCTCAAACCCTTCAAAATCCTTCTGGAGGACACATTATGGCCACAATTTTCTCCAAGCAGAGTTCATCGTCCTAGAAGCCACTCCCTGTCAAGCCTTATCTATAAGGGTTATGCAACTGAGGATACTGAAGTGATTCCTCCAGAACTCTCTTAGGGTCAAATTCGGTGTCCGAGGTCACTTCAAAGCGCCTTTGAAATACTGCTTTGGTGTACAGTTTTTTGAAGTTAGAAATGACCTGCTGGTCCATTGGCTGGATAATAGTAGTAGTATTAGGGGGTAAGAACTTCACTGTGATGAAATTCAAGTCCCCAAAGAATTGGTCTTCCAAATCTGGAGGATGAGCAGGAGCACTGTCTATTACCAGGAGGCACTTGAGTGCCAAGTTTTTTCCAGGAGGTATTTCTTCATGCTCCCTCCAAACACTTCACTGACCCACTCAATGAAAATCAGCCTCATGACCCATGCCATTGTTAGTCTTCCACATCACAAATAATCTACTCTTCATGACACTGTTTTCCTTGAACACTCGGTGATATTCAGAGTGATACACGAGTAAAAGCTTCACTTTAAAATCCCCACTAGCGTTACCACAGAACAAAAGAGTTAGTCTATTCTTCATAGGCTTGTGTCCTGGGAGTGCTTTTTCCTCCTACATGATGTAGGTCCTCTTTGGTATTTTCCTCCAAAAGAGGCCTGTTTCATCACAAGTGAACATTTGTTGGGAAGGAATCCTTCAGCCTCTACGTACTCCTTGAATTCATCAATGAATGCTTTGGCCGCACATTTTTCAGAACTTGCAGCCTCACCATACCTTACCACAATGTGTATGCCACTTCGCTTCTTGAATATGTCAAATCAGCCTTTGCTGGCATTAAATTCACTAACAGCAGCACTCATTCATGGTATTTTCTTTACGAGATACTCATGCAACTGCCTTGCCTTCTCGCAAATTATCCCCTCCGAAACACTATCTCCCGTTAACTGTTTCTCGTTGATCCACTCCAACAACAACTTCTTCACATCCTCGATTGTTTGTGCTCTCTGTTTCATTAGCATACAGTGGACCCCCAAGTTTCGTGAATTTCAACCTTTTTCGTCAAAATAAAGCCTATTGGTTCGTGATTTGCCTTGCAATTCGTCCGTCGTATGGAACACGTCCGTGTGGCTGAGAGCGGCCAGGCATACGCAAGGGCTCCCACATAACATTCAGAGTGTCAGTGTGGCGTTGTTTCTGCGTGAGTGACCATCACTCCTGGCATTCATACAATACACTTCGTTGTCTTACCATACGTTGACTTACCATACATTCTGGCGAGCTCAGCCACACATATGCCACTTTCATATTTTGCTAAAACTTCTTTCTTGAATTCTATCGTGTTTCTCACCTACTTTACCAAAGGGCTGCCACTCTGAACATTCTTTGGCCCCATGGTGGCTCATTTTACAGTCGCAAACAATAAACAAGCACAAAAAACAATGGATGAATGCGTGGAGTATTCCTAACTCAACGAGAGAGACACCAACTGAGTGTGATAAACATGAAGCAGCGTCGTGGGTGGGATGATAAACATGAGGATGCGGCGTCGTGGGTGGGATGATAAACATGAGGAAGCGGCGTCGTGGGTGGGATGATAAACATGAGGAAGCGGCGTCGTGGGTGGGATGATAAACATGAGGAAGCGGCGTCGTGGGTGGGATGATAAACATGAGGAAGCAGCGTCGTGGGTGGGATGATAAACATGAGGAAGCGGCGTCGTGGGTGGGATGATAAACATGAGGAAGCAGCGTCGTGGGTGGGATGATAAACATGAGGAAGCGGCGTCATGGATGGGATGATAAACATGAGGAAGCGGCGTCGTGGGTGGGATGATAAATATGAGGAAGCGGCGTCGTGGGTGGGATGAACAGTGACTTTCACTACAAGTATATAAATATGTTAGTTGAACTCATATACTGATGATAAAGAAATGAGCAACATTCTAAATGACTGACAGTATATCATGTACATGCTACCAGACTGACAGTAATCATGTGCATACTACCAGACTGACAGTACACCATGTACATACTACCAGACTGACAGTACACCATGTACATACTACCAGACTGACAGCACACCATGTACATACTACCAGACTGACAGCACACCATGTACATACTACCAGACTGACAGCACACCATGTACATACCACCAGACTGACAGAACACCATGTACATACTATCAGACTGACAGTACACCATGTACATACTATCAGACTGACAGTACACCATGTACATACTACCACATTGACAGTATACCATACACATACTACCACACTGACAGCACACCATGTACATACTACCAGACTGACAGTACACCATGTACATATTACCAGACTGACAGCACACCATGTACATACTACCAGACTGACAGCACACCATGTACACACTACCAGACTGACAGAACAACCATGTACATACTACCAGACTGACAGCACACCATGTACATACTACCAGACTGACAGCACACCATGTGCATACTACCAGACTGACAGCACACCATGTACATACTACCAGACTGACAGCACACCATGTACATACTACCAGACTGACAGCACATCATGTACATACTACCAGATTGACAGCACACCATGTACATACTACCAGACTGACAGTACACCATGTACATACTACCAGACTGACAGTACACCATGTACATACTACCAGACTGACAGCACACCATGTACATACTACCAGACTGACAGCACACCATGTACATACTACCAGACTGACAGCACACCATGTACATACTACCAGACTGACAGCACACCATGTACATACTACCAGACTGACAGCACACCATGTACATACTACCAGATTGACAGCACACCATGTACATACTACCAGATTGACAGCACACCATGTACATACTACCAGACTGACAGTACACCATGTACATACTACCAGACTGACAGTACACCATGTACATACTACCAGACTGACAGCACACCATGTACATACTACCAGACTGACACAACACCATGTTCAAACTACCAGACTGACAGTACACCATGTACATTCTACCAGATTGACAGCACACCATGTACATACTACCAGACCGACAGCACACCATGCACATTCTACCAGACTGACAGCACACCATGTACATACTACCAGATTGACAGCACACCATGTAAATACTACCAGACTAACAGTACACCATGTACATACTAGCAGACTGACAGTACACCATGTACATACTACCAGACTGACAGCACACCATGTACATACTACCAGACTGACAGTACACCATGTACATACTACCAGACTGACAGTACACCATATACATACTACCAGACTGACAGCACACCATGTACATACTACCAGACTGACAGCACACCATGTACATACTACCAGACTGACAGTACACCATGTACATACTACCAGACTGACAGCACACCATGTACATACTACCAGACTGACAGTACACCATGTACATACTACCAGACTGACAGTACACCATGTACATGCTACAAGATTGACAGTACACCATACACATACTACCAGACTGACAGCACACCATGTACATACTACCAGACTGGCAGCACACCATGTACATACTACCAGACTGGCAGCACACCATGTACATACTACCAGACTGACAGTACACCATGTACATACTACCAGACTGACAGCACACCATGTACATACTACCAGACTGACAGTACACCATGTACATACTACCAGATTGACAGTACACCATGTACATACTACCAGACTGATAGTACACCATGTACATACTACCAGACTGACAGCACACCACGTACATACTACCAGACTGACAGTACACCACGTACATATTACCAGACTGACAGCACACCATGTACATACTACCAGCCTGACAGTACACCATGTACATACTACCAGATTGACAGTACACCATACACATACTACCAGACTGACAGCACACCAAGTACATACTACCAGACTGACAGTACACCATGTACAAACTACCAGACTGACAATACATCATGTACAAACTACCAGATTGACAGTACATCATGTACAAACTACCAGACTGACAGTATGTCATGTACAAACTATCAACTGACAGTACATCATGTACAAACTACAAGACTGACAGTACATCATGTACAAACTACCAAACTGACAGCACATCTTGTGCATACTACCAGACTGACAGTACACCATGTACATACTACCAGACTGACAGTACACCATGTACATACTACCAGACTGACAGTACACCATGTACATACTACCAGACTGACAGCACACCATGTACAAACTACCAGACTGACAGTACACCATGTACATACTACCAGACTGACAGTACACCATGTACTTACTACCAGACTGACAGCACACCATGTACATACTACCAGACCGACAGCACACCATGCACATACTACCAGACTGACAGCACACCATGTACATACTACCAGATTGACAGCACACCATGTACATACTACCAGACTAACAGTACACCATGTACATACTACCAGACTGACAGCACACCATGTACATACTACCAGACTAACAGTACACCATGTACATACTACCAGACTAACAGTACACCATGTACATACTACCAGACTGACAGCACACCATGTACATACTACCAGACTGACAGTACACCATGTACATACTACCAGACTGACAGTACACCATGTACATCCTACAAGATTGACAGTACACCATACACATACTACCAGACTAACAGCACACCATGCACATACTACCAGACTGACAGTACACCATGTACATACTACCAGACTGACAGCACACCATGTACATACTACCAGACTGACAGTACACCATGTACATACTACCAGACTGACAGCACACCATGTACATACTACCAGACTGACAGCACACCATGTACATACTACCAGACTGACAGCACACCATGTACATACTACCAGACTGACAGCACACCATGTACATACTACCAGACTGACAGTACACCATGTACAAACTACCAGACTGACAGTACATCATGTACAAACTACCAGACTGACAGCACATCTTGTGCAAACTACCAGACTGACAGTACACCATGTACATACTACCAGACTGACAGCACACCATGTACATACTACCAGACTGACAGTACACCATGTACATACTACCAGACTGACAGTACACCATGTACATACTACCAGACTGACAGTACACCATGTACATACTACCAGACTGACAGCACACCATGTACATACTACCAGACTGACAGCACACCATGTACAAACTACCAGACTGACAGTACACCATGTACATACTACCAGACTGACAGTACACCATGTACATACTACCAGACCGACAGCACACCATGCACATACTACCAGACTGACAGCACACCATGTACATACTACCAGATTGACAGCACACCATGTACATACTACCAGACTAACAGTACACCATGTACATACTACCAGACTGACAGCACACCATGTACATACTACCAGACTGACAGCACACCATGTACAAACTACCAGACTGACAGTACACCATGTACATACTACCAGACTGACAGTACACCATGTACATACTACCAGACCGACAGCACACCATGCACATACTACCAGACTGACAGCACACCATGTACATACTACCAGATTGACAGCACACCATGTACATACTACCAGACTAACAGTACACCATGTACATACTACCAGACTGACAGTACACCATGTACATACTACCAGACTGACAGCACACCATGTACATACTACCAGACTGACAGCACACCATGTACATACTACCAGACTGACAGCACACCATGTACATACTACCAGACTGACAGCACACCATGTACATACTACCAGACTGACAGCACACCATGTACATACTACCAGACTGACAGCACACCATGTACATACTACCAGACTGACAGTACACCATGTACATACTACCAGACCAACAGCACACCATGCACATACTACCAGTCTGACAGCACACCATGTACATACTACCAGATTGACAGCACACAATGTACATGCTACCAGACTAACAGTACACCATGTACATACTACCAGACTGACAGTAGACCATGTACATACTACCAGACTGACAGTACACCATGTACATACTACCAGACTGGCAGCACACCATGTACATACTACCAGACTGACAGTACACCATGTACATACTACCAGACTGACAGTACACCATGTACATGCTACAAGATTGACAGTACACCATACACATACTACCAGACTGACAGCACACCATGTACATACTACCAGACTGGCAGCACACCATGTACATACTACCAGACTGACAGTACACCATGTACATACTACCAGACTGACAGCACACCATGTACATACTACCAGACTGACAGCACACCATGTACATACTACCAGACTGACAGTACACCATGCACATACTACCAGACTGACAGGACACCATGTACATACTACCAGACTGACAGCACACCATGTACATACTACCAGACTGACAGCACACCATGTACATACTACCAGACTGACAGTACACCATGTACATACTACCAGACTGACAGTACACCATGTACATACTACCAGACTAACAGTACACCATGTACATACTACCAAACTGACAGCACACCATGTACATACTACCAGACTGACAGTACACCACATACATATTACCAGACTGACAGCACACCATGTACATACTACCAGCCTGACAGTACACCATGTGCATACTACCAGATTGACAGTACACCATACACATACTACCAGACTGACAGCACACCATGTACATGCTACCAGACTGACAGTACACCATGTACATACTACCAGACTGGCAGCACACCATGTACATACTACCAGACTGGCAGCACACCATGTACATACTACCAGCCTGACAGTACACCATGTGCATACTACCAGATTGACAGTACACCATACACATACTACCAGACTGGCAGCACACCATGTACATACTACCAGACTGACAGCACACCATGTACATACTACCAGACTGACAGTACACCATGTACATACTACCAGACTGACAGCACACCATGTACATACTACCAGACTGACAGCACACCATGTACATACTACCAGACTGACAGTACACCATGTACATACTACCAGACTGACAGTACACCATGTACATACTACCAGACTGACAGCACACCATGTACATACTACCAGACTGACAGTACACCATGTACATACTACCAAACTGACAGCACACCATGTACATACTACCAGACTGACAGTACACCACATACATATTACCAGACTGACAGCACACCATGTACATACTACCAGCCTGACAGTACACCATGTGCATACTACCAGATTGACAGTACACCATACACATACTACCAGACTGACAGCACACCATGTACATACTACCAGACTGACAGTACACCATGTACATACTACCAGACTGACAGCACACCATGTACATACTACCAGACTGACAGCACACCATGTACATACTACCAGACTGACAGTACACCATGTACATACTACCAGACTGACAGTACACCATGTACATGCTACAAGATTGACAGTACACCATACACATACTACCAGACTGACAGTACACCATGTACATACTACCAGACTGACAGTACATCATGTACATACTACCAGACTGACAGCACACCATGTACATACTTCCAGACTGACAGTACACCACTTACATATTACCAGACTGACAGTACACCACATACATACTACCAGACTGACAGTACACCATGTACATACTACCAGCCTGACAGTACACCATGTACATACTACCAGATTGACAGTACACCATACACATACTACCAGACTGACAGCACACCATGTACATACTACCAGACTGACAGTACACCATGTACAAACTACCAGACTGACAGTATGTCATGTACAAACTACCAACTGACAGTACATCATGTACAAACTACCAGACTGACAGTATGTCATGTACAAACTACCAACTGACAGTACATCATGTACAAACTACCAGATTGACAGTACATCATGTACAAACTACCAGACTGACAGTACATCATGTACAAACTACCAGACTGACAGTACATCATGTACAAACTACCAGACTGACAGTACATCATGTACAAACTACCAAACTGACAGCATATCTTGTGCAAACTACCAGACTGACAGTACATCATGTACAAACTACCAGACTGACAGTACATCATGTACAAACTACCAGACTGACAGTACATCATGTACAAACTACCAGACTGACAGTACATCATGTACAAACTACCAGACTGACAGTACATCATGTACAAACTACCAGACTGACAGTACATCATGTACAAACTACCAGACTGACAGTACATCATGTACAAACTATCAGACCAAAGAATAAAATTTTGTGTATTAATCTTGTAGTGGGTGTGAGCAGTGACCCCTCAGTGACCCCTCGGGTAGACCTGGCACTTACCTGCAGGTGGCCAGCACCAGGCGGTGGGCCTGCACCAGCTGGCCCTCAGCCATCAGAGTGCAGTCTGTCAGCTGGTTCTCCTCCAGAAGACGGTCACACACAGACATGAACCGTCTCTCTGTGTTGCTGGACCTCAGGTGAAGGTGGTTCAACTTGGGACTGCAACACAACAACACTGTTTTACTGTTTATTTGTGTGTGTGTGTGTGTGTGTGTGTGTGTGTGTGTGTGTGTGTGTGTGTGTGTGTGTGTGTGTGTGTGTGTGTGTGTGTGTGTGTGTGTGTGTGTGTGTGTGTGCATTAAAAAACAGTGAACTTCCAAGCACTTTCATGATTTCTTACATGATCAAGGACCTGTACAAAAAACAGAAGAGGAGAAGACTTACAAGGCCAAGATATAACCTCAGGTTCTGCAGTGCATGCATTATAATGTGAGTATGATGGTCGAACACTTGTCAAACATTACTTAAGAGTTACATGCCTCTTAAGTTTTGTCTAAGCAAAGCTCAGACCTCTGCATCACAACTGTCCTCAAGGATTTGTAAAGTTATACAAGGATTAAAGAAAGATCTTAGATTTCACCTTACGAAACAAAGCAAATGCGATGGTAATTATGGACAGGGTAACTTAATAGTGGAAAAATGAACATGTTATCAGAAGATAGGGGAACTAGGTGCCCCTTAAATTCTTCAGTTATGAACATGTTATCAGAAGATAGGGGAACTAGGTGCCCCTTAAATTCTTCAGTTATGAACATGTTATCAGAAGATAGGGGAACTAGGTGCCCCTTAAATTCTTCAGTTATGAACATGTTATCAGAAGATAGGGGAACTAGGTGCCCCTTAAATTCTTCAGTTATGAACATGTTATCAGAAGATAGGGGAACTAGGTGCCCCTTAAATTCTTCAGTTATGAACATGTTATCAGAAGATAGGGGAACTAGGTGCCCCTTAAATTCTTCAGTTATGAACATATTATCAGAAGATAGGGGAACTAGGTGCCCCTTAAATTCTTCAGTTATGAACATGTTATCAGAAGATAGGGGAACTAGGTGCCCCTTAAATTCTTCAGTTATGAACATATTATCAGAAGATAGGGGAACTAGGTGCCCCTTAAATTCTTCAGTTACGAACATGTTATCAGAAGATAGGGGAACTAGGTGCCCCTTAAATTCTTCAGTTATGAACATGTTATCAGAAGATAGGGGAACTAGGTGCCCCTTAAATTCTTCAGTTATGAACTCTGAGATGCAAATATGCAAAGCTCTCAAAAACATGGATGAGAATACAGACAGTTTAACTTTATCTTGTTGAGAAGAATAGTAGTGCAAAAAGGAACAATTATTTCTTGTTTTTCATATATATATATTTTGAATTTCAAATCATGGTTTCCCTTAACCCCTTGACTCTCACAACCCCAAATCCTGGAGGTGTCTCCTGGTGTCAAAAAAAAAAAACTTCTTATGAAATGATAGAGAATCTTTTCCCGATTGTAATGACACCAAAAGAACGAAATTTGATGGAAAACTGACTAAATTACGCTCTCATGAAGTTAGCAACCTCTGCGATATTTACGAGTCGGCAATTTCGCCCACTTTGAGCCCTATTTTCGACTAATTCCATTGTCCCAGTCGACCAAACTCATAGCTATTTCTTTAGAACTCCATTTTTCCTATCGATTGGGTACAAGAAACTGCCCATTTACCAATTTCAACTACCCAATAACGTCGTCAGAAATTTGCAATTTGGCCAATTTCACGAAAATTAAAAAATATACCAATTTCAAAATAGGGTCCAGAATGAACAATGCAGACATTCCTGGCTCTAAAATAACATTTTCTTTGTTCATCAGTCATGTCTCCAGGCCCCTCTGATATTACTCTTGCTTTCTATTTTGAATTTTTATTCAAACAAAAAATAGAAGATTTACTGTTATGCAGACTACTGCAATATTGTAATAATTATATATTGTAATAATTATATTATATTCATGACTGCATTTTAGAATGGCTACTTGGACATTTATTGGAAAATGGCATCATTTGTTTACTTTTGAGCATCGGCAATAAATCAAACATTTCCCCTACTTTGAGCTCCATTTCAAGGTTCTTTTCACAGTAAAACCAATCAAAATCACCTCTATTTCTATAATATGTTTTCCATTCTATCAAATGAGACCAAGAAAACGAGAATACAATCATAAATACTATACGAAAATAGACCACAAACTTGGCATTTTAATTAAAAAAAAAAGTCGGAGTTTTTTTTTCACATTATGCACTGCATGCTGCAGGATTTTTTTTATATGGTGCACACTGACCACACAGACCCATTCTCCCACATGTGGGCCTACCAGCTTTCTCCTGCTTGATTTGAAGCCGCTAGAATTTATGAGTATATATACATCAAAAACAGTGGCTCGTAAGGCGTATATATACGACCAAAAGTCAAAGGGTTAATAATTAAAACATCTAGAAAAGATTGAGTTATTTTGTTCACACTCAACAGTAAAATTTATGGAATGAGCCAGACTAGTGGATGGTACCACTATGACCCCGCCTCCATCTGCTTCACGTCACCTCACTACAGTATATAAGCCACGTCTACGGCCCTATGCTGTACATTCTACAAGATTGATGGACTGAACACATCGACTCCAGGTTGAGGGACTGATTACCTCATTCTCCTCCTCTCCTTACGCCTTCCTCTTTGTATTGGACTGATGAAGCCACTGTGTGGCGAAACGTTTCCTGAATAAAGATTTCCATATGCTGCATAAGTGTCTCAATCTTCAACTTGTCGGTTTTTCAAACCATTCATCACAACTGTCAGACACTGCAGCATCATGGGATCTTGTTACAAAGAATTCTTCAACACTTGTTCAACCTTTGGACGAAGACCTACTTCGACTAGTGGATGGTACCACTATGACCCCGCCTCCATCTGCTTCACGTCACCTCACTACATTATATAAGCCACGTCTACGGCCCTATGCTGTACATTCTACAAGATTGATGGACTGAACACATCGACTCCAGGTTGAGGGACTGATTACCTCATTCTCCTCCTCTCCTTACGCCTTCCTCTTTGTATTGGACTGATGAAGCCACTGTGTGGCGAAACGTTTCCTGAATAAAGATTTCCATATGCTGCATAAGTGTCTCAATCTTCAATCATTTAACCCTTTCAGGGTTGGTGCCGTACTAGTACGGCTTGCACACCAGGGTTGGTGCCGTACTAGTACGTACACATAAATCTAGCGCCTTCAAATCTAGTGAGATAAAGCTGGTAGGCCTACGTATGAAAGAATGGATCTATGTGGTCAGTGTGCGTGGTATAAAATCCTGCAGCACACAGTGCATAATGAGAAAAACAAAACTCTGACCGTGTTTTTGGTTTAACCTTTTCAGGGTCCGTGCCGTAGTTCTACGGCTTTGAGTTGAGGGTCTAAACCGTAATTCTACGCCATGAGCTCAGCTCATTCAGATAAGCTGTGAGCGGTAAATTTGGGCCTAGATGTGGGGGAATGCAGCCATGTGGTATGTGTGCACCACACAAAACAAATCCTGCAGCACACAGTGCATAATGAGAGAAAAAACAGACCATAATTTTCGATTAAAACAGCGACTTTGCAGTGTTTTTTAGTATGCTTTTTATAGTTGTATTTACGATTTCTTGGTCTCAATCGATAGAATGTAAGATATACAGTAAGGCCCCGCTTTACGGCGTTTCGCCTTATGGCGTTCCGTTAATACGGTGATGTCAAATTATGACCAAAATTTGCTATACGGCAAGCGGTGTTTCAAATACGGCGCCCCCACCCGGTTTGTTTACATTTTCCGTGACCTCATCTATTTTTGTCAGGAAACTTTCCAAAATTTCAAAGTGTTTTAAAGTTACTGCATATTTTATATGTACTCTGATAATTATACTTATGTGTACCTGTACCTAAATATACTTACACACTGTGCTGGTGTGCAGGTACACATTAAAATCGCTAAGTCTCTCTCTACTCATGACGCCAATACTACGTAATAATAATCACTCTTGGGCACACTAAATGTCTTATTTTACATCAATATAGGCATTTTCATTAATCCATCTACGATATTTTCCTCAAAATTATATATGAAACCCATTACATAGCATATAAACTTGATACATACACTCATAGAATAAAAATTGATGTAAATATGAGACTTGTTTACAGAGCAGCTGTGTAGGTAGTGTCGGAAGAATTACGTTTTCTCTAGTCAAACTGGGGAATAACTGTAGAAAAATATTATTTTCGTATGCCTTTACTCTATATATAGCAATTTACGACCCTTGTAGGTTTAGTGCTTTATATAATAAATAATAATAATAATAATAATAATAATAATAATAATAATAATAATATTATTATTATTATTATTATTATTATTATTATTAGTAATATTATTATCTTCATTCACTCTAAAAATGGTGTGTTGCTGTTTGTTTATTCTGAACTAACTTGTACACAATGTAAGAGTATTTGTAATGTGAGATAATTATTATTAAAATAAAAAAATAATGAGGTAAATGTTTTACAAACTCTTATAAATGGACGTGAATGAACTAAAAGTAGACACATATTAATACGCATTTATTTCGCCTGACCAAGTGATCGTACACTACCTGTTCAGTTTGTGTTCTTACATTGTCTCAACTCTGTATCTCGTTCTCCCTCTCGTTTACTCTTTCGTTAACTAGTTGGCTCTCATTGACGATGGCGTCTAAGGTTAGCTGTGATAAAAAGAGAAGTCGTAAGCCTCTTGCTTTAAGTGCCAAGTTAGATGATGATGGTGTGCCATTCTGATTTTATTCAATAAACACCCTGCCACTCACTTCTCACACATTAATATTAATATTTTAAGGTAAGTAATAAGTGTACTCTGTGTGTATCTTACCTTTTATTGTGTTTTTAATGCCTATTTCTATTGCTAACTTAATATAAGTTAGTGTAAACTTGTTGTCTGGCATTTATTGCATATTTTAGGTGTGCTCTGATAATAATACTTGTGGAGCTGTGTGGTAGCCGAGTGGAGGGACAACATTACGTTTTCTCTGTTCAGCCATCAGAGAAAACGTGTATGAATCTGCATTTGTCCCAGCCACTCCCTCACTCCGCTTTTTTTTACAATTTTCGGCATGAATTATTCATTACTTCTACCTTCGTTTATGATGGCATCTAAAGGTAGTTGTTAGAAATGATTAGATTCAGTGAACAAGGCATGTCGATGTTAATAATATGGCTCTGGGCCACAGTGTAGGTAGCCGGTAGGTGTAGCCCAGGCGGGCTACACCTACCGGCTACTTACACTGACTTTATACAAATAAATACTACTCACCTCTCTTCCTATATTAAGACTACACATATTTTAAGGTAAATAATGAGTGTACTGTATGTGTATTTTACCTCTCTGGGATGTTTTAAATATCGTATATTAAGTATGAGATGGGGAGCCAGGGCTACCTACACCTGGGCTACCTGCACCTGACTTCCTACAAATAAGTACTACTCACCTCTCTCCCTACATTAAGATTACAAATACTTTAAGATAAGTAATGAATTTACTGTGAATGTATTTTACTTTGTGTGTTTTTCATGCCTGGTTCTATTATTAACTTAATATAATTTAGTGTAAACTTGTTGTCTGGTATTTATGTGCATTTATAAATGATAAAAAATGGCGTTCTGCCTTCCGGTGATGTCTGCTTTCCGGCGACAGCCTGGAACCTAACCCGCCGTATAAGTGGGGCCCTACTGTATTACAGAAATGGAGATTATTTTGATTGGTTATAGTTTTGGAAAAGGCTTGAAACTGAGTTCAAAGTAGTGGAAATGTTAAATTTTCGTTGATGTTCAAGAGTAAACAAATGACCTCACACGTCTAATACACGCCAGCTGTTAGGTCTAATATATGTTCACAAATGTGGTGATATTATTTATACAATTATTACAATATTGCATAACAGTAAATCTTCTATTCTTTGGTTTGAATAAAAATTCATTATGTGAATAAAAAACAAAATGGAATTAATTTGTAAAGCCTGAAAACATAACTAATGAACAGAGGAAATGTTAATTTAGTCCCAGGAATGCCTGCATTGTTTATTCTGGACCCTATTTTGAAACTGGAATATTTTGATCTTTGCATTAAATTGGCCAAATTACCAATTTCCAATCACTTTATTTTGTAGTTGAAACAGTTCGCTGATCGATTTCTTGTTCTCATTCGATAGAAATGAAGTAATACTAGTGAAATAGCTAAGAATTTGGTTGATCGTTATATTGCAATCTGCCTAAAATGGGAGTCAAAGTTGGCAATATCGCCGATGCATAAATATAGCTGACACATCAAAATTCGCAAGAGCATAATTTCATTAATTTTCCATCAAATTTTGTACTTTTTTGTTTTATTACCTTCAAAAAAAAGTTTCTGTACCATTTCATAAGAAAAAATAAAAATTTTTTTTTAAAAATTCTTGGACCCTGGTGGACACTGAAATTTGGCCTCTGGACCCTGAAAGGGTTAAAACAGCAACTTTGCAGTGTATTTTCATATGCTATTTATAGTTGTATTTTAGTTTTCCTGGTCTCATTTTATAGAATGGAAGACATATTACAGAAATTGAGATGATTTTGATTGGTTTCACAAAGAAAAAAACCTTAAAATTGAGCTCAAAATAACCGACATGTTCTATTTTTGCCAAAGTTCAAAAGTAAACAAATCATGCCAAGCGTCCAATACACGTCAACTGGTGAGTCTAATATTCTTCCACAACTGCACTGATATCATTTATACCATTTCTACACAATTTCTACACTAATGCAGTAGTCTGCATAACAGAAATCTTCTACTTTTTGTGAGAAAAAAATTCAAAGTGGAAAGCAAAAGAAATGTAAGAGGGACCTGGAGACGTGACTAATGAACAGAGGAAATGTTATTTTAGTGCCAGGAATGTCTGTCTTATTTATTCTGGACCCTATCTGGAAATTGGCATCTTTTGAAATTTGTGTGAAATTGGCAAAATTGCCACTTTCTGACCACTTTATTGGATAGTTGAAATCGGTAAATGGGTGGTTTCTTGTACTCCTTCGATAGAAAAAATGGAGTTCTAGCAAAATAGTTATGACTTTTGTCGACTGGTACATTGTAATTGGCCAAAAATAGGGCTCAAAGTGGGCGAAATCGCCGATGCGTAAACATCATCGAGACCGCTAACTTCGCGAGAGCATAATTCCCTAAGTTTTCCATCAAATTTCTTACTTTTGGTGTCATTATGATTGGGAAAACATTCTCTATCATTTCATAAGAAAAAACAATTTTTTTTTTTCGAAAAATTTCCAACCCTAAGAACAAGTATAGGAGAGGCCTGCCAACCCTGAAAGGGTTAAATCAGTTATGCCACTTCATTTATCAATTAAATTAATATTATTTTTAACTAAAATCAGAAATTTTCCCAACAACCGAAGAAGACACATTAACCATCATTCAGTCAATAACGACCATCAGTTGTCAGTGTTCACCTGACATCAGCACGTATCGTCAGCACTCACCAGTCATCAGTATCTGAGGTCAGCACTCACCAGTCATCAGTACCTGAAGTCAGCACTCACCAGTCATCCGTATCTGTGGTCAGCACTCACCTGTAATCAGTACATGAGGTCAGTACTCACCTGTAATCAGTATATGTGGTCAGCACTCCCCTGTCATCAGTACCAGTTGTCAGCAGTCATCAGTACCTGTGGTCAATACTCACTTGTCATCAGTACCTGTGGTCAGCACTCACCTATCAGTACCTGTAGTCAACACTCACCTGTCATCACTACCTGTGGTCAGCACTCACCCATCATCAGTACATGTGGTCAGCACTCACCTGTGAGCAGGTGTGGTCAGTACTAACCTGTCAGCAGGTTTGAACAGCAGGAGTGGTCAGCACTCACCTGTCATCAGTACCTGCGGTCAGCAGGTGTGGTCAGCACTCGCCTATAATCAATACCTGTGGTCAGCACTCACCTGTCATCAGTACCTGTGGTCAGCAGGTGTGGCCAGCACTCACCTGTCATCAGTACCCAGGATCAGCACTCACCTGTCATCAGTACCTAGGATCAGCACTCACCTGTCAGCAGGTCTGAACAGCAGGAGTGGTCAGCACTCGCCTGTCGTCACTACCTGTGGTCAGCAGGTGTAGTCAGCTCTCACCTGTCATCAGAGCCTGTGGTCAGCACTCACCTCACCTGTTATCAATACCTGTGGTCAACAGGAGTGGCCAGCACTCAACTGTCATCAGTACCTGTGGTCAGCAGGAGTGGTCAGCACTCACCTGTCATCAGTACCTGTGGTCAGCACTCACCTGTCATCAGTATCTGTGGTCAGCACTCACCTGTCATCAGTATCTGTGGTAAGCACTCGCCTGTCAGCATCATGATGGAGGTTGGGGTGTTTATACTGGAGGTGACGGATCATGGAGGACGTGCTGCCCTTCTGGTTGGTCACCACCTCCTGACACAGCTGACAGCTGACCTTGTCAGCACCTTCCTCCACGAAGTGTGCCCATACTGACGACCTCTTGCGCTTCTCTGAGGATAGTAATAATAATGGTAGTAATAGTAATGGTAGTGATAGTAATAGTACTGGTAGTAACAGTAATAGTACTGGTAGTAACAGTAATAGTACTGGTAGTAACAGTAATAGTACTGGTAGTAACAGTAATAGTACTGGTAGTAACAGTAATAGTACTGGCAGTAACAGTAATAGTACTGGCAGTAACAGTACTGGTAGTAACAGTAATAGTCCTGATAGTAACAGTAATAGTACTGCTAGTAACAGTAATGGTCTGATAGTAACAGTAACAGACCTGATAGTAACAGTAATGGTCTGATAGTAACAGTAACAGACCTGATAGTAACAGTAATAGACCTGATAGTAACAGTACAGTACTGGTAGTAACAGTAATAGTACTGGTAGTAACAGTTATAGCCATGATAGTAACAGTAATAGTACTGGTAGTAATAGTTATAGTCATGATAGTAACAGTAAAAGTCCTGATAGTAACAGTAGTAGTCCTGATAGTAACAGTAATAGTCCTGGTAGTAACTGTAATAGTCATGATAGTAACAGTAATAATACTGGGAGTAACAGTAATAGTCCTGATAGTAACAGCAATAGTCATGATAGTAACAGTAACAGACCTTACACTAACAGTAATAGTCCTGATAGTAACAGTAATGATCCTGATAGTAACAATAATAGACCTGATAGTAACAGTAAGAGTCCTGATAGTAACAGTAATAGACATGATAGTAACAGTAATAGTACTGTGTATACACTAGTGTAGTACATATTGTGTTGGTGGTGTATACACTAGTGAAGTATACACTGTGTTACTGGTGCATACACTAATGTAGTATACATTGTGTTAGTGGTGTATACAATAGTGCAGTATACTTAGTGTAGCATACCTGGTATTAGTGATGTATATACACAAGTATAGTATACTTAGTGATAAGTATACACAACATTATCATAGTGAAGTGTATACATAGTGTATACATAGTAGTATACATTACTTTGCTTATACAAGTGTAGTAGTGTGTTAGTACTAAACATCAGTATACAGTAGTATATAGCAGTATACAGTAGTATACAGCAGTATACATCAGTATACAGCAGCACACAGTAGTATACAGCAGTATACAGCAGTATACAGCAATATACAGCAGTATACAGTATACAGCAATATATTATACATTACTTTGTTTATACAAGGGTTGAGCATCATCTTCCTGGATGACCTTGACATCACTATGCCAAACTTCCTCTCCAGCGGCAGCACTTCCAGCAGCACTTCCGGCGGCACTCTCATTGTAAGCATCACCAGGCATCAGTCCCGGGTGTTTCCTGCGCAGGTGGCGCAACATAACAGAGGTATTGCCCTGGCGTGTCAGTTGCATGTTGCAGATCCTGCAACACACCTTCCTGTCACCAGACTCTTGGAAATGTGGCCAGACTCCAGACCTCTTCCTGCGCATACTGCCTGCAACACAAACACTGCCTGCAACACAAGTATACTGCCTGCAACACAAGCATACCGCCTACAACATAGGGACCAGACCTCTTAATGCGCATACTGTCTGCAATATAAATACTGCCTGCAACACAAGTATACTACCTACAACACTAGTATACTGTCTGGAACACAGCCTGCAACACAAATATACTGCCTACAACCCAGTGGCCAGACTCCAGACCTCTTTCTGAACATACTGCCTGCACCACAAATATACTGCCTGCAACACAAGTATACTTCCTGCAATGCAAGAATACTGCCTGCAAGATAGTGGCTTTCCTCCAGACCTCTTCCTGTGCATACTGCCTGCAACACAAACACTGCCTGCTAGTTGCTTGTTAGTTACAGGAGGGCCCCACTTATACAGCAGGTTAGGTTCTGGGCTACTGCTGTACAGGAAGGCCCCAGTTATAGAGCAGGTTGGGTTCTGGGCTACTGCTGTAAAGAAGAGCCCCATTTATACAGCAAAGGGCTGTGGAGTCTGCACATTAAACCTTAGACACCAACTCCTATATTTATGGCACCTCCAACTCCTTTAATTATATATCAATAAAGGGAATAAATTATAAATATATTAATTATATATTTACTAAATGGACTGCAAGCATACAAGTTCGGTAACCTGTTAACTCTTTCAGGGTTCTGCTGTATCAGGGCTTTGAAGCCAATGTAGTATAATGCCATCAACTTAGCTCACTCAGGTAAATTGTGAGCAGTAAATCTGGGCCTAGATATGAGAGAATGGGTCTATGCAGTAAGTGTACATGATATAAAAAAATCTTGCAGCATGCACTGCATAATGAGAAAAAACAACTGTGTTTTTCGTTTAAAACAGCGAATTTGCAGTGTATTTTCATATGGTTTTTACAGCTGTATTCTAAGGTTCTTGGTCTTATTTGATAGAATGGAAGATATTATACAGAAATACAGATGATTTTGATTGTTTTCAGGATTGAAAGTTACTTGAAATTAAGCTCAAATTAGCAGAAACGTTCAATTTTTGCCGATATTCCAGAGTACACAAATGTTACTTGTCCAATACGTCTCCAGCTGGCCATTCTAATATGCATTTAGGAATGCATTGACATTATTTATGTCAGATTTATTTGCCATGTTTTGGTTATAGCACTAATGAAAAATTGTGGCAGAATTTTATACAACATTTAGTGCCATTTAGGCTGGGATTCTTGCCAAATGTCATTTTCAGTCAATATTTTTTGTTGTTGTTTTTTAGGCTATCTTACTGAAACTTACACAAAATAAGGAGAGTGAACACTTCTTCACGTGCACCAAAAATGAAAGAAATCAGACGAGCAAAAAAATTAAAGGTCCAAACTGCTCATGCCTCCCCTTCAAAGACCACAACGATGTACCTACCTCATCTACTAGAAAAATGACAGGACGGATAAAGAGAACCTTCAAAATCAGGGACCCCAAGCCCATGAATAGAATAGAATACTGCTGTACACTAACTGCCCTTTTCAAGGCAGGCGAAATTGCTGACCTGGAGAGTGTACAGAGAACTTTCACGGCACATAAATATGATAAAGCACCTAAATTACTGGGAACGGTTGAAGTTCCTCGATTTGTATTCCTAGGAATGCGGGTGAGAAAAATACATGATAATATACACTTGGAAAATCATAGAGGGTTTATTAGCAAACTTGGACATGAAAATCTCTCCCTATGAAAGTTAAAGACTTGGCAGGAGATGCAACATTCCCCCTGTGAAAAGCAGGGGACTACAAGTACCCTAAGAGACAACACAATAAGTGTCAGGGGCCCAAGACTGTTCAACTGCCTCCCAGCATACATAAGGGGGATTACCAATAGAACCCTGGCTGTCTTCAAGCAAGCACTGGACAGACACCTAAAGTTAGTACCTGACCAGCCAGGTTGTGGTTCGTACATCAGTTTGTGCATGGCCAGCAGTAACAGCCTTGTTGATCAGACTCTGATTCACCACAAAGCCTAGTCTCAGACCTGGCTGCAAGGGCATTGACCCCTGAAACCCTCTCATTCTCTCACATGTGAGCCTACCAGCCTTCTCCCACTTGATTTGAAGCCACTAGAATTTTGGCATTTTAATATGTCAAAAACACTGGCTCGTAAGACCCACACAATGAAACCCCGGGTTTCGGCTGTCCTAGGAATTGGCCACTTTGGGTTTCGCCTGCTTTTATCGGCCAAATTTTGTCCCACATTTTGACTGGTGCCCCGGGTTTCAGCCGGCATGCCAGATCTGTCTGCCCGCGCAAGCGTTGTCACCTGGTCTAATGTTGTTTATCCTTGAGTGAATATTACCCTCCCTCCCTCCCTGCAGCCACCCAGCCAGCCAGTCAATAATTGTGACTGAAAAGTGTGCAAAGTGGAATGAGTCGCAAACTTTTGTTGAAAAGTATCATCCTGACCAAGCTGAAACAAGCCATACCTGCAACAGGTTCAGTGACAAAACCTTCTCCCACTTCAGGGAAATCTTAAAGAGATGCCAGAAACAGAGTATTCTTGACAGTTATTTTGTGAGACGGGGTCCAGTGACTCTCAAGCTGGTCCTAGTGGCAATAAAAGACAAAGAAGGGAAGTAACCCCAGAGAAGGACTTGTTACCTAAAGTCTTTATGGAAGGGGATTCACCTTCCAAACAATAAGTCCTCCCTCTTTCCTCCTCCCTATCTTCCAGATGCCAGCAAGTCTCTTCGATAAAGGTTAGTAAATGTTATTTTAAACGTTCATTAAAATTTTAATTTATCTATATAATATACGTATATGTATTTATCTGTGTTGTGTGTATGTGAAACTACAGTTATTATTTAAAAAATGTATTTTTTGAGAATATTTTTGTGGGTCTGGAACGGATTAATTTTATTTACATTATTTCTTATGGGAAATATTGCTTCGCCTTTTGGTTGTTTCATGTTTAGGCCTAGCTCCTGGAACGGATTATGGCCGAAACCTGGGGTTTCACTGTATATACGATGAAAACAGTCAATGGATTAAGTGAGAAGAGGCTGTACATCATTAGTAAGGCCTCACCTAAATTATGCAGCTCAGTTCTGGTCTCTATATTACAGAATGGATATAAATTCATTAGAAAACATTCAGTGAAGAATGACAAAAATAATTCATAGTATTAGAAATCTTCTGTATGAAGAAAGATTGAAGTCCCTTAAATTACATTCACTTGTAAGATGAAAAATGAGGGGAGACATGATTGAAGTGTATAAGTGGAAGATGGGTATTCATAAAGGAGATGTAAATAATGTCTTGAGGATGTCCCTCTAAGAGAGAGCCTGCAATAATGGATTCAAATTAGACAAGTTTATTATAGAAAGGATACAGGAAAGTATTGGTTTGGAAACAGGGTAGATGATGAATGGAACAGTCTGCCTAGTATGGTTATTGAAGCTAAAACCTTGGGTAGTTTCAAATTTAGGTTGGATACATACACGAGTGAGAGTGGTTGGATTTGAGCAGGACTTGCACATGCATAAATAGAATTATCAAAGCTTATTGCTTGGGTAGCATTGAAAATTGGGCTGGGCAAATATTCTGCTAGTATGGGCCAACAGGCCTGCTGCAGTGTTCCTCTTTTCTTGTGTTCTTATACAGCAGGTTAGGTTCAAGGCTATTTCTATACAGGAGGGCCCTCCTCATACAACAGGTTAGATTCTAGACTACTGCAGTACAGGAGGCTACTATGGTACAGGAGGCTACTATGGTACAGGAGGCTACTTCTATACAGAAGGGCCCCACTTTTCATCTGTGGACTGCTTACAGTCACAGAGACCCACCAGAGGCATTGGGAGGGTTGGTGCCACCTGGGGCGGAATCTTTGGTGTCACCCCCATGAAATCCAAGGGTGGGGAGATGTGGGGAGTAAACTCCAGTTACGTCACTACTGCATGACCAATGACTAATGTTTAGCAATGAGAATATTTAAGGGCCATCAACTGAACAGGAGGATACTTCTCAACTTCATTAATGATAAAATAAATAATTGTAGTAATACTGAAGAAGTGATGCAAGGAGGAAAGAGTATATGGAGAAAAAGAGAGAGGTTAAGAGAGTGGTGAAGCAATGTAAAAAGAGAGCAAATGAGAGAGTGGGTGAGATGTTATCAACAAATTTTGTTGAAAATAAGAAAAAGTTTTGGAGTGAGATTAACAAGTTAAGGAAGCCTAGAGAACAAATGGATTTGTCAGTTAAAAATAGCAGAGGAGAGTTATTAAATGGAGAGTTAGAGGTATTGGGAAGATGGAGGGAATATTTTGAGGAATTGTTAAATGTTGATGAAGATAGGGAAGCTGTGATTTCGTGTATAGGGCAAGGAGGAATAACATCTTGTAGGAGTGAGGAAGAGCCAGTTGTGAGTGTGGGGAAGTTCATGAGGCAGTAGGTAAAATGAAAGGGGGTAAGGCAGCCGGGATTGATGGGATAAAGATAGAAATGTTAAAAGCAGGTGGGGATATAGTTTTGGAGTGGTTGGTGCAATTAATAAATGTATGGAAGAAGGTAAAGTACCTAGGGATTGGCAGAGAGCATGCATAGTTCCTTTGTATAAAGGAAAAGGGGATAAAAGAGAGTGCAAAAATTATAGGGGGATAAGTCTGTTGAGTATACCTGGTAAAGTGTATGGTAGAGTTATTATTGAAAGAATTAAGAGTAAGACAGAGAATAGGATAGCAGATGAACAAGGAGGCTTTAGGAAAGGTAAGGGGTGAGTGGACCAGGTGTTTACAGTGAAGCATATAAGTGAACAGTATTTAGATAAGACTAAAGAGGTCTTTGTGGCATTTATGGATTTGGAAAAGGCGTATGACAGGGTGGATAGGGGGGCAATGTGGCAGATGTTGCAAGTGTATGGTGAAGGAGGTAGGTTACTGAAAGCAGTGAAGAGTTTTTACGAGGATAGTGAGGCTCAAGTTAGAGTATGTAGGAAAGAGGGAAATTATTTCCCAGTAAAACTAGGTCTTAGACAAGGATGTGTGATGTCACCGTGGTTGTTTAATATATTTATAGATGGGGTTGTAAGAGAAGTAAATGCGAGGGTCTTGGCAAGAGGCGTGGAGTTAAAAGATAAAGAATCACACATAAAGTGGGAGTTGTCACAGTTGCTCTTTGCTGATGACACTGAGCTCTTGGGAGATTCTGAAGAGAAGTTGCAGAGATTGGTGGATGAATTTGGTAGGGTGTGCAAAAGAAGAAAATTAAAAGTGAATACAGGAAAGAGTAAGGTTATAAGGATAACAAAAAGATTAGGTGATGAAAGATTGGATATCAGATTGGAGGGAGAGAGTATGGAGGAGGTGAATGTATTCAGATATTTGGGAGTGGACGTGTCAGCGGATGGGTCTATGAAAGATGAGGTGAATCATAGAATTGATGAGGGGAAAAGGGTGAGTGGTGCACTTAGGAGTCTGTGGAGACAAAGAACTTTGTCCTTGGAGGCAAAGAGGGGAATGTATGTGAGTATAGTTTTACCAACACTCTTATATGGGTGTGAAGCATGGGTGATGAATGTTGCAGCGAGGAGAAGGCTGGAGGCAGTGGAGATGTCATGTCTGAGGGCAATGTGTGGTGTGAATATAATGCAGAGAATTCGTAGTTTGGAAGTTAGGAGGAGGTGCGGGATTACCAAAACTGTTGTCCAGAGGGCTGAGGAAGGGTTGTTGAGGTGGTTCGGACATGTAGAGAGAATGGAGCGAAACAGAATGACTTCAAGAGTGTATCAGTCTGTAGTGGAAGGAAGGCGGGATATGGGTCGGCCTAGGAAAGGTTGGAGGGACGGGGTAAATGAGGTTTTGTGTGCGAGGGGCTTGGACTTCCAGCAGGCATGCGTGAGCGTGTTTGATAGGAGTGAATGGAGACAAATGGTTTTTAATACTTGACGTGCTGTTGGAGTGTGAGCAAAGTAACATTTATGAAGGGGGTTCAGGGAAACCGGCAGGCCGGACTTGAGTCCTGGAGATGGGAAGTACAGTGCCTGCACTCTGAAGGAGGGGTGTTAATGTTGCAGTTTAAAAACTGTAGTGTAAAGCACCCTTCTGGCAAGACAGTGATGGAGTGAATGATGGTGAAAGTTTTTTTCTTTTTCGGGCCACCCTGCCTTGGTGGGAATCGGCCAGTGTGATAATAAAAAAATACAGTGGACCCCCGGTTAACGAACTTTTTTCATTCCAGTAGTATGTTCAGGTGCCAGTACTGACCGAATTTTTTCCCATAAGGAATATTGTGAAGTAGATTAGTCCATTTCAGACCCCCAAACATACACGTACAAATGCACTTACATAAATACACTTACATAATTGGTCGCATTTGGAGGTGATCGTTAAGCGGGGGTCCACTGTACTGAAGAAACATAAATACCACTTTGAGTACAGGCAATAGATCCTACAGTTATTCATCTTCAAATATAAAAAAAAAAAAAAAACTTTAAAAATTTAGAAAAATATTGCAATATCAGAGAAACACTAGTTCTGATTTGACCTTGAGTACAAGTAACATCTCAGTGAATCTAATCTTACATTTCCTTGCCTTCAATCCTGCAAAATCATCAATCACATCATCAAAATCAATGATTTCCCTATATAGGCCTATTTGTACTCTGTAATGATATAATAGGCTATACAGAAACAAAGGATTCTTCTCTTATGTTACTGCAGCACTGTTTTGGGCATTAGTGTCACTTTCTTTAGAGGCTCTATGGTGTCACCCAGGGTGGCCCACCCCCTCCTTACGATGCCACTGAAACCTACATAGAGGATCACCTTGACAATGAAATATGGATCCCAAGTTTTAACCTATACAGATATTACAAAATGAACAGGCAAAAGGGGAAGGGCGGGGGTTGGCCGGTACATTACAGAGTCACCGATATGCTTAGAACTACTAAATGCCTCAAATGATGTAGTTGAAGTTTTGGCAGTAAAGATCAAGAACCAAAACCTGGTCATTGTGGTTGTATACAAGCCTCCAGATGCAACTTCCCAATAATTCCATGAATAGCTTTTGAAAATTGACCAGTCTGGAAAATCTTCTAGCTCCTGCCCCAATTATTTTGCTCCTGAGGGATTTCAACCTAAGGCACCTAAAATGGAGGACTGTAGCAAATAATGCTGTAGCAGAGATAACCCCAGGAGGCAGGTTAGATGAAAATTCGCACACACAAGCTTCGAAATCTCTAAACCAAATTCACTGTAAACCAGCAAATAATACAGCTAACAAGACTGAAAAATACACTGGACCTCACCTTCACTAACAATGATGATCTGATACGAAATATTACCATATCAAAAACAATATACTCACATCACAGAGACCAAGTCAACCAGGTTCTAAATGATATAAACTGGAAAGACATCCTAAGCAACATAGATTCAAACCAATTTCTAGAACAAATTAACTCTGTAGCACTCAAGGTATGCTCATGGCATATTCCTTTAAGGAAAAGGAAGAGAAGAAGTAAACTAGAATGAGAAAGGCACTGCATATACAGGTGAAGGTAAAGAATAACAGAGCGGCTAAAAGAGGCCAATATATCAGTAATACGAAGGGAGGCACTGGTCAGAGAAATAGCAAACACTGAACTTAAGCTAAAGGAATCTTACACGAGTCAAGAAATGAAGGAAGAACTAAAATCCACAAATGAAATTGAAAGAAACCCAAAATATTTCTTTTCTTATGCTAAATCTAAGTCGAGAACATCCAGTACAGCAGGGCACCGCTTTACGGCGTTCCGCTAACATGGACATTTCAAATTATGACCAAAACTTGCTATATGGCTCCCCCACCTGACTTTCTAATATGGTCACCACACCCCACCCAACTTGTTTACATTCTCCATGAGCTCCGTAAGCACCATGTCTCTCCATTATGTCTGGAAACTCCAAAATTTCATGTGTTTTTAAAAGTTATTTCATATTTTATATATACTCTGATAATTATACTTATGTATACCTGTACCTAAATAAACTTACACACTGTGTTGGCATGCAGGTACACATTAAAATCAGTAAGAATGTCTTATGTCTTGAGATGCCACATTAGTAATGATAATAATGATAATAATCACAGTCTTATTAAATGTCGTATATTACATTAACATAGTACACATTTTCATTAATTCATCTATGATATTTTATTCAAAATTATATAATAAACACTATACATAACATATAAAGATGATACATACACCCCACAATAGAATAAATAAACATAAATAAGAGATGTGGTTGCCAGACGACTTGTACAAGTGATGTCATATTAGTAATGATAATAATAATACTCAATAATAATCAGTCTCATTAAATGCTGTATATTACGTTAATATACACATTTTCATTAATCCATTTATGATATTTTATTTCAAAATTATATAATAAACACGATACATAACATATAAAGATGAAAGATACACACCGCAGTAGAATAAACATAAATATGAGATGTCGTAGCTAGACAACTTGTACAAGTGATGGCAAGAATAACATTTTCTCTAGTCCAACATAAGAGAAAATGTGTTACTGAGGGTAACTGTAGAAAATTATTCCTTTCGTATGCCTTCACTCAGAGCGTCATTTCTTCTAAAAAATGACGTTTCATGAGAATGGGAGTATTCCTCTTTATTTATTCTACCGTATCAACGTAGAGATAACTTGTACACAATGAAACTTGTACACAAACCTGACGTGTTTACTTAGTTTGTTTACAAAACTGGCGTTCGCCTGGTTTGTTTACATAATTCCAAGTGTCCTCTCTCATGTACTCACACACACACACACACACACACACACACACACACACACACACACACACACACACACACCTAGTAGCGATCAGTGAAGAGGCGGGGCCAGGAGCTCGGACTCGACCCCCGCAACCTCAACTAGGTGAGTACAACTAGGTGAGTACACACACACACAGGGAAGGAAGATAGTAGAGCTTGGTAAGAAAATGGAGGAGCAGATAGCTGAAGAGTGCAGGAAGTGGGAAGTACAGGTCTTAGCAGCAGAAGCTAGGATACAGTGCTTAGAAGAGAAACTGCAAAG
Source organism: Cherax quadricarinatus (assembly GCF_038502225.1). Lineage (NCBI taxonomy): Eukaryota > Metazoa > Arthropoda > Malacostraca > Decapoda > Parastacidae > Cherax > Cherax quadricarinatus. The sequence continues at coordinate 37,717,836 of NC_091321.1, read as the reverse complement.
CCTGAAACAGATTAGAGAGACAAATGACAATTCAGATGTGACATCAGGAAATTCAAAGTCAGGCACAGACAAGGGGATGGTAAGCAACAACGGAGACATGCCGTACACGAAGGCCCTATCAGACCCACGTGGGGCCAGGGAAAAGACGATGAGCACACTAAGATCAAACAACAGGTCCGAAGACAATGAAGGTATGCTATATGCAGAGATTCTAACAGCCAACTGCAGTAGCAAGGGACAGCTGGTCAGGAAAGACAGTTCACTGAGAATAGAAGTTTCAGATATGACAGGGACTGAAGGCAAGAACATGTCAATGGAAGGAAATAAAATGCCTCAGAGGAAGCAGATGGAGACTCAGTGGGAGGAGGAAAGGGCGAGGTCAGTTTTTGTGTACGGGCTCCAAGAAGCCAAGGGGGACAACTTTGAAGAAATAAAACAGGAGAAAAAAAATGATTGAAGGCATCATGAAAACAATAGGGGAGGGTGATATGACCCAGGTGACAAATTTTCAGAGAATTGGGTGGTTTGCGAGTGGAAGGATACGGCCTGTCAGAGTAACTTTCAAGGAAGAATAAGTTCGAACCAGGATTCTGCAAGAGAAAGCAAGACTGAGGGACAAAGAAGGGTACCAGAGAGTATACCTCGACCGCGACAGAACACAAGAAGAAAGGACTACACTGAAAGAGAGGGTACAGAGACGCAAGGAGGAACGAGAAGCAATGACGAAAATGAGCAGGACCCAGACACAGGAGGAAGGGCAAACGCACCCCACAGAATCTCCCACCAAAAGACTCCAACCGCGACATTCCCAACGCAACTGAGCAACCTATACTACAACCCACTCACTGTTCCCTCTGCCACCAACCCCCATATCACAAACCTCACCCCAACAGCTGTCCCTTATGGGCATTCTGACCCCACCCCCATCAACACAAACCCCACCTACACCACAGCCCCATATAGGCCCCCACCAAGGCTCTCGCTCCCCCAACCCCAATATTCTTGCATGACCACAATGATAGAAAAGAAACTGAAGGTTTGGTACACAAACGCGGATGGAATAACGAATAAACATGAGGAGTGGAACCAAAGAATCAGTGAAAAATCCCCAGACATCATAGCAGTCACAGAAACAAAACTCGCTGAGACAATAACAGACACAATCTTCCCAACAGGATATAAGATCCTGAGGAAAGATAGAAGGAGTAGAGGGGGAGGAGGGGTTGCACTGCTCATAAAACACCAATGGGGATTTGAGGAAATGGAAGGCATGGACATGATTGGAGAAAGAGACTACATTGTAGGTACAATTCAGTCCAGAGAACAAAGTAGTCATTGGAGTGATGTATAACCCACCACAGAACTGCAGGAGGCCAAGAGAGGAGTACGAAGAAAACAACAGGGTGATGGTGGACACACTGGCTGAGGTGGCAAGAAGAGCTCACTCGAGCAGAGCAAAGTTACTGGTAATGGGCGATTTCAACCACAGGGAGATCGACTGGGAAAACCTGGAGCCACATGGGGGTCCCGAAACATGGAGAGCCAAGATGATGGATGTGGTACTTGAAAACCTCATGCATCAACATGTCAGGGACACAACCAGAGAGAGAGGGGAGGAGGAACCAGCAAGACTGGATCTTGTGTTCACCCTGAGCAGTTCAGACATTGAGGACATCACTTACGAGAGGCCCCTTGGAGCTAGCGATCACGTGGTTCTGAGTTTTGACTATATAGTAGAGTTACAAGTGGAGAAGGTAACAGGAACTGAATGGGACAGGCCAAACTATAAAAGGGGGGACTACACAGGTATGAGAAACTTCCTGCAGGAGGTTCAGTGGGACAGAGAAATGGTAGGAAAATCAGTAAACGAGATGATGGAATATGTGGCAACAAAGTGCAAGGAGGCAGAGGAAAGTTTTGTTCCCAAGGGAAACAGAAATAATAGGAAGACCAAAACAAGTCCTTGGTTTACCCGAAGGTGTAGGGAGGCAAAAACTAAGTGCAACAGAGAATGGAAAAGGTACAGGAGGCATAGGACCCAGGAAAACAAGGAGATTAGTAGAAGAGCCAGAAACGAGTATGCAAACTCTGTAGCATTGGTAATGTGGGTTGCGCCCTTACAGCCGTACCTATCTCACTGCTCTCTCTCGTACAACTGACTGACAGATAAGGAGGGAGGCCCAGCGACAGTATGAAAACGACATAGCATCGAAAGTCAAATCTGACCCGAAACTGCTGTATAGCCACATTAGGAGGAAGACAACAGTCAAGGACCAGGTGATAAGGCTGAGGAAAGAAGGTGGAGAACTCACAAGAAACAATCAAGAGGTATGTGAGGAGCTCAACACGAGATTTAAGGAAGTATTTACAGTAGAGACAGGAAGGACTCTGGGGGGACAGACCAGATGGGGACACCAGCAAGGAATACACCAACAAGTGTTGGACGACATACATACAGATGAGGAGGAGGTGAAGAAACTGCTAAGGGACATAGATATCTCAAAGGCAATGGGACCGGACAACATCTCCCCGTGGGTCCTTAGAGAGGGAGCAGATATGTTGCAGATATGTTGTGCGTGCCACTTACCACAATCTTCAACACGTCCCTGGAAACTGGGCAACTACCTGAGGTATGGAAGACGGCAAATGTAGTTCCCATTTTTAAAAAAGGAGACAGAAAAGAGGCACTAAACTATAGACCTGTGTCATTGACGTGTATAGTATGCAAAATTATGGAGAAGATTATCAGGAGGAGAGTGGTGGAGCACCTGGAACGGAACAAGAGTATAAATGCCAACCAGCACGGATTCACGGAAGGCAAATCTTGTGTCACAAACCTTCTGGAGTTTTATGATAAAATAACAGAAGTAAGACACGAGAGAGAGGGGTGGGTTGATTGCATCTTCTTGGACTGCAAGAAGGCCTTTGACACAGTTCCTCACAAGAGATTAGTGCAGAAGCTAGAGCATCAGGTGCATATAACAGGAAGGGCACTGCAATGGATCAGAGAATACCTGACAGGGAGGCAACGAGTCATGGTACGTAATGATGTATCACAGTGGGCACCTGTGACGAGCGGGGTCCCACAGGGGTCGGTCCTAGGACCAGTGCTATTTTTGGTATATGTGAACGACATGATGGAAGGGTTAGACTCAGAAGTGTCCCTGTTTGCAGATGATGTGAAGTTAATGAGGAGAATTAAATCTGATGAGGACCAGGCAGGACTTCAAAGGGACCTGGACAGACTGGACACCTGGTCCAGCAAATGGCTTCTCGAATTTAATCCTGCCAAATGCAAAGTCATGAAGATAGGGGAAGGGCACAGAAGACCACAGACAGAGTATAAGCTAGGTGGCCAAAGACTGCAAACCTCACTCAAGGAGAAAGATCTTGGGGTGAGTATAACACTGAGCATGTCTCCAGAAGCACACATCAATCAGATAACTGCTGCAGCATATGGGCGCCTGGCAAACCTGAGAACAGCATTCCGATACCTTAGTAAGGAATCATTCAAGACACTGTACACCGTGTATGTCAGGCCCATACTGGAGTATGCAGCACCTGTTTGGAACCCGCACTTGATAAAGCACGTCAAGAAACTAGAGAAAGTACAAAGGTTTGCGACAAGGTTAGTTCCAGAGCTAAGGGGAATGTCCTATGAAGAAAGATTAAGGGAAATCGGCCTGACGACACTGGAGGACAGGAGGGTCAGGGGAGACATGATAACGACATATAAAATACTGCGTGGAATAGACAAGGTCGACAAAGACAGGATGTTCCAGGGAGGGGACACAGAAACAAGAGGCCACAATTGGAAGTTGAAGACACAAATGAGTCAGAGAGATAGTAGGAAGTATTTCTTCAGTCATAGAGTTGTAAGGCAGTGGAATAGCCTAGAAAATGACGTAGTGGAGGCAGGAACCAAACACAGTTTTAAGACGAGGTTTGATAAAGCTCATGGAGCGGGGAGAGAGAGGGCCTAGTAGCAACCGGTGAAGAGGCGGGGCCAGGAGCTAGGACTCGACCCCTGCAACCACAAATAGGTGAGTACAAATAGGTGAGTACGTACACACACACACACACACACACACACACACACACACACACACACACACACACACACACACACACACACACACTCACTCACTCACTCACTCACTCACACTCTCTCTCTCTCTCTCTCTCTATTTATTGAGCTAGAAATCTATACAGATATTGATGAATGTATTAATAATTTTCTAAAAAAGACCCAATACCTCTATAACAAGCACTACCCTAAAAAAACTAAACAGATGACAGCTAAGAGACTGAACAGTTCCTGGCTAGCACCCAGCATTCTCAAATCCATAAATACAAAACACCTATATGAAAACAGTACAGAATGGGTCACATAACCAGAGACCAAACAAAACGTTACGCGTCAATCCTAACCAGCCTGATAAGAAGGGCAAAAAAATTGTATTATGAGAACAGATTATCCAACTTACGAGGTGATATAAAAAAGACCTGGAAAACCCTATCAGAAATTCTAGGAACAAAAAAGATATCACGAAATAGCAAAATAAAATTAGCAAAATCAAATGAACCCCAACTCCCACCAACAGAAACAGCAAACAGACTCAATGATTTCTTCTCCACTATAGGACAAAACCTTGCCAATAAAATCTCAAGCTCAGATACCCCACCAAATGACTACCTCACTGGCAACTACCCGAACACACTGTTCCTAGCTCCGAGTAACCCACACGAAGTCTCCCTTATTATCAACACACTAAAAAAACAAGGCAGGAGATTTAAATACCTTACCACCCTTTATATACAAAAAAGTGTCACAAGTGCTATCACCAATCATTGCAACACTCTTTAACAATTCCATTGAATCCTCCACCTTCCCTACAGTTTTCAAAATAGCAAAGGTCACCCCGATCCATAAAGGAGGAGGAGACCAAACAGAGTTGAATAACTATAGGCCAATATCCAACTTACGCCCTCTCTCAAAAATCTTCGAAAAATTAATTCATAAACGAATCTACTCCTACTTCATCTCCCAAAACATACTCAACCCCTGCCAATTTGGATTCAGGCCTAATAAAAATACTAATGATGCTATTATACACATGCTAGAACATATATACACTACAACAGAGAAAAAAGAAGTACCACTGGGGATCTTCATTGACTTACGTAATGCTTTTGACACAGTTGACCATGACTTGCTCCACATAAAATTGTCACACTATGGTATAAGAGGGCACTCCCTCAACTACCTCAAGTCATACCTCAGCAACAGAAGCCAATATGTGTACACAAATGGGGCAAACTCTTCCGCACAACCAATTACAGTTGGTGTCCCACAGGGAAGTGTCCTTGGCCCTCTTCTCTTTCTCCAATACCTAAATGACCTACCAAATGCTTCGCAATTACTCAAACCCACACTATTTGCAGATGACACTACATACGTCTTCTCTCACCCGAGCCCAGTCATGCTAGCCAATACTGTAAATACCGAATTACAGAAAATATCTACCTGGATGATGACTAACAATATTATTTTTATTTTTTATTATCACACTGGCCGATTTCCACCAAGGCAGGGTGGCCCGAAAAAGAAAAACTTTCACCATCATTCACTCCATCACTGTCTTGCCAGAAGGGTGCTTCACACTACAGTTTTTAAACTGCAACATTAACACCCCTCCTTCAAAGTGCAGGCACTGTACTTCCCATCTCCAGGACTCAAGTCCGGCCTGCCGGTTTCCCTGAACCCCTTCATAAATGTTACTTTGCTCACACTCCAACAGCACGTCAAGTATTAAAAACCACTTGTCTCCATTCACTCCTATCAAACACGCTCACGCATGCCTGCTGGAAGTCCAAGCCCCTCGCACACAAAACCTCCTTTACCCCCTCCCTCCAACCTTTCCTAGACCGACCCCTACCCCGCCTTCCTTCCACTACAGACTGATACACTCTTGAAGTCACTCTGTTTCGCTCCATTCTCTCTACATGTCCGAACCACCTCAACAACCCTTCCTCAGCCCTCTGGACAACAGTTTTGGTAATCCCGCACCTCCTCCTAACTTCCAAACTATGAATTCTCTGCATTATATTCACACCACACATTGCCCTCAGACATGACATCTCCACTGCCTCCAGCCTTCTCCTCGCTGCAACATTCATCACCCATGCTTCACACCCATATAAGAGCGTTGGTAAAACTATACTCTCATACATTCCCCTCTTTGCCTCCAAGGACAAAGTTCTTTGTCTCCACAGACTCCTAAGTGCACCACTCACCCTTTTCCCCTCATCAATTCTATGATTCACCTCATCTTTTATAGACCCATCCGCTGACACGTCCACTCCCAAATATCTGAATACATTCACCTCCTCCATACTCTCTCCCTCCAATCTGATATCCAATCTTTCATCACCTAATCTTTTTGTTATCCTCATAACCTTACTCTTCCCTGTATTCACTTTTAATTTTCTTCTTTTGCACACCCTACCAAAGTCATCCACCAATCTCTGCAACTTCTCTTCAGAATCTCCCAAGAGCACAGTGTCATCAGCAAAGAGCAGCTGTGACAACTCCAACTTTATGTGTGATTCTTTATCTTTTAACTCCATGCCTTTTGCCAAGACCCTCGCATTTACTTCTCTTACAATCCCATCTATAAATATATTAAACAACCATGGTGACATCACACATCCTTGTCTAAGGCCTACTTTTACTGGGAAATAATTTCCCTCTTTCCTACATACTCTAACTTGAGCCTCACTATCCTCGTAAAAACTCTTCACTGCTTTCAGTAACCTACCTCCTACACCATACACCTGCAACATCTGCCACATTGCCCCCCTATCCACCCTGTCATACGCCTTTTCCAAATGCATAAATGCCACAAAGACCTCTTTAGCCTTATCTAAATACTGTTCACTTATATGTTTCACTGTAAACACCTGGTCCACACACCCCCTACCTTTCCTAAAGCCTCCTTGTTCATCTGCTATCCTATTCTCCGTCTTACTCTTAATTCTTTCAATAATAACTCTACCATACACTTTACCAGGTATACTCAACAGATTTATCCCCCTATAATTTTTGCACTCTCTTTTGTCCCCTTTGCCTTTATACAAAGGAATTATGCATGCTCTCTGCCAATCCCTAGGTACCTTACCCTCTTCCATACATTTATTAAATAATTGCACCAACCACTCCAAAACTATATCCTCACCTGCTTTTAACATTTCTATCTTTATCCCATCAATCCCGGCTGCCATACCCACTTTCATTTTACCTACTGCCTCATGAACTTCCCCCACACTCACAACTGGCTCTTCATCACTCCTACAAGATGTTATTCCTCCTTGCCCTATACACGAAATCACAGCTTCCCTATCTTCATCAACATTTAACAATTCCTCAAAATATTCCCTCCATCTTCCCAATACCTCTAACTCTCCATTTAATAACTCTCCTCTTCTATTTTTAACTGACAAATCCATTTGTTCTCTTGGCTTCCTTAACTTGTTAATCTCACTCCAAAACTTTTTCTTATTTTCAACAAAATTTGTTGATAACATCTCACCCACTCTCTCATTTGCTCTCTTTTTACATTGCTTCACCACTCTCTTAACCTCTCTCTTTTTCTCCATATACTCTTCCCTCCTTGCATCACTTCTACTTTGTAAAAACTTCTCATATGCTAACTTTTTCTCCCTTACTGCTCTCTTTACATCATCATTCCACCAATCGCTCCTCTTCCCTCCCGCACCCACTTTCCTGTAACCACAAACTTCTGATGAACACTCTAACACTACATTTTTAAACCTACCCCATACCTCTTCGACCCCATTGCCTATGCTCTCATTAGCCCATCTATCCTCCAATAGCTGTTTATATCTTACCCTAACTGCCTCCTCTTTTAGTTTATAAACCTTCACCTCTCTCTTCCCTGATGCTTCTATTCTCATTGTACCCCATCTACCTTTTACTCTCAGTGTAGCTACAACTAGAAAGTGATCTGATATATCTGTGGCCCCTCTATAAACATGTACATCCTGAAGTCTAATCAACAGTCTTTTATCTACCAATACATAATCCAACAAACTACTGTCATTTCGCCCTACATCATATCTTGTATACTTATTTATCCTCTTTTTCTTAAAATATGTATTACCTATAACTAAACCCCTTTCTATACAAAGTTCAATCAAAGGGCTCCCATTATCATTTACACCTGGCACCCCAAACTTACCTACCACACCCTCTCTAAAAGTTTCTCCTACTTTAGCATTCAGATCCCCTACCACAATTACTCTCTCACTTGGTTCAAAGGCTCCTATACATTCACTTAACATCTCCCAAAATCTCTCTCTCCTCTACATTCCTCTCTTCTCCAGGTGCATACACGCTTATTATGACCCACTTTTCACATCCAACCTTTACTTTAATCCACATAATTCTTGAATTTACACATTCATATTCTCTTTTCTCCTTCCATAACTGATCCTTCAACATTACTGCTACCCCTTCCTTTGCTCTAACTCTCTCAGATACTCCAGATTTAATCCCATTTATTTCCCCCCACCGAAACTCCCCTACGCCCTTCAGCTTTGTTTCGCTTAGGGCCTGGACATCCAACTTCTTTCCATTCATAACATCAGCAATCATCTGTTTCTTGTCATCCGCACTACATCCATGCACATTCAAGCATCCCAGTTTTATAAAGTTTTTCTTCTTCTCTTTTTTAGTAAATGTCTACAGGAGAAGGGGTTACTAGCCCATTGCTCCCGGCATTTTAGTCACCTCATACGACACGCATGGCTTATGGAGGAAAGATTCTTTTCCACTTCCCCATGGACAGTAGAAGAAATAAAGAAGAACAAGAGCTATTTAGAAAAAGGGGAAAAACCTAGATGTATGTATATATATATGCATGTGCATGTCTGTGAAGTGTGACCAAAGTGTAAGTAGGAGTAGCAAGATATCCCTGTTATCTAGCGTGTTTATGAGACAGAAAAAGAAACCAGCAATCCTACCATCATGCAAAACAGTTACAGGTTTCTGTTTCACAGTCATCTGGAAGAACGGTAGTAATTCCCTGGGTGGTTGCTGTCTACCAACCTACTACCAACAAACTTACACTAAACATGACTAACAAACTTACACTAAACATTGGCAAGACCTACTTCATTCAGTTTGGTAACAGAGCTACAGATGTCCCTCTTAACATAATAATAAACGGATCACTTATCACAAAGCTAACAGAGGGAAAATTCTTAGGAATCCACCTTGATAATAGCCTCAAATTTCATACACATATACAACAAATTTCGAAGAAAATTTCCAAGACCGTAGGCATACTATCGAAGATACGGTACTATGTTCCACAGTCAGCCCTCCAGGCCCTATATCACTCTCTTATTTACCCCTATCTCACCTATGGAATTTGTGCATGGGGCTAAACAACAATTAACCATCTCAGACCACTAATTACCCAACAAAAGACTGCCATCAGAATGATAACAAATTCCCACTACAGGCAGCACACTCCACCAATATTCAAAACACTAAACCTACTCACCATACAAAACATCTATACTTATTACTGCACCTATTACATACATAGAACACTTAACTCTGATATTAACCCTCCCCTCAAACATCTCCTTGCCAACCTCAACAGAACACATGACCATAACACAAGGCACAGATCACTCTTTGATGTTCCTCGTGTCCATCTCACGCTATGCAAAAACTCAATGCACATAAAAGGCCCTAAAATCTGGAATTCATTACCTGTAAATATAAAAGAAACACTACCTGTTTATAAATTCAAGTCTCTTCTCAAAGATCACTTACTCACCCAAAACCAAATAAATACTGAATAACTGAACCTTATAAATTGTATATCTTAAATGTTTCTCACAATTATATCACATAAATGTTAAACCTAAAACCCAATCTAACTTTATTATTTTTTAAATAGACTACCTAACAGAATACTCTATTCTACTGAATGTACAGCAATGCATGCAACCATATGGCCTGTCTTTGTAATACTCATTTGTACTTTATTGTTATCTGTTTACAATAATGTTTTATCACTGATTACATCATTGCTTAGTTAATCTAAAGTTAATTTTAAGCCTGCCCGTAATGCTATGCATACAAGTGGCTCTGGCATGCTGCTCTTAGCTGTATTTTTTTGTACCTCTGTATGTATGTTCAAATTATTAAATAAATAAATAAATAAATAAATAAATAAATAAAAACTTGTTTTATCTCATTTACTCACCTCTGACCCTACATTAACACTTTCAGGGTCGACAGGCCCTCTCAGAGACTTGTTCTCAGGGTCGGCAAAATTTAAAAAAAAAAAATTATTTTTTCTTATGAAAAGATAGAGAATCTTTTCCCGATCATAAAGACACCAAAAGTATGAAATTTGATGGAAAACTTACGGAATTATGCTCTTGCGAAGTTAGCGGTCTCGATGATGTTTACGCATCGGCGATTTTGCCCACTTTGAGCCCTATTTTCGGTCAATTCCAGTGTACTTGTTGGCAAAAATCATAACTATTTCGGTAGAACTCCATTTTTTTTCTATCGAATGAGTACAAGAAACCACCCATTTACCGATTTCAACTATCCAATACAGTGGTCAGAACTTAGCAATTTTGACAATGTCACACAAATTTCAAAAGATGCCAATTTCCGAATAGGGTCCAGAATAAACAAGACATTCCTGGCACTAAAATAACATTTCCTCTGTTCATTAGTCACGTCCCCATGCCCCTCTTACATTCTTTTGCTTTCCACTTTGAATTTTTATTCTCACAAAAAAGTAGAAGATTTACTGTTATGCAGACAACTGCATTGGCGTAGAAATGGTATAAATAATATCAGCATTCTTATGAAAGAATATTAGACCCGCTAGTTGACGTGTATTGGACGCATAGCATGATTTGTTTACTTTTGAAATTTGGTAAAAATCGAACATTTTGGCTAATTTGAGCTCAATTTCAAGGTACTTTTCATTGTAAAACCAGTCAAAATCATCTCAATTTCTGTAGTATGTCTTCCATTCCATAAAATGAGACCAGAAAAAATAGAATACAACAATAAATACCATACGAAAATACAGTGCAAAGTCGCTGTTTTAATCCAAAAGCACGGTCAAAGTTTTTTTTTTCTCATTACGCACTGTGTGCTGCAGGATTTTTTTTATACCGCACACACTGACCACATAGACCCATTCTTTTATATGTAGGCCTACCAGCTTTCTCTCACTAGATTCGAGGGCGCTAAATTTAGGCGTACTAGTACATCAAAAACCCTGGTGCGTAAGCCGTACTAGTACGGCCGAACCCCGAAAGGGTTAAGATTACAAGTATTTTAAGGTAAGTAATGAGTGAACTGTATATGCATTTTATTGCTCTGGGATGCTTAAATGTCACAGAATATTATGTGTGGGTGGGTTGGCCTGGCATAGTAGCCCGGCTGGCTCCCATACATACCACACTTGATTTCTTACAATAAATACTACTCATCTCACCCTACATTAAGACTACAAATATTTTAAGGTAAGTAATGAGTGTACTATATGTGTATTATACCTTTTTATTGTTTTTTTAATGCCTAGTTCTATTGCTAACTTAATATATGTTAGTATAAACTTGTTATCTAGTATTTATATGCATTTATAAGTGGAAAAAAAGGTGTTCCACTTTACAGCGATTTCCGCTTTATAGTGGTATCCTGTAACCTAACCTGCCATATAAGTGGGGCCCTACTGTATTGGGCCCCTACTTAGACAGGATGGATCCTACACAGATGACAGCAAGGAAAGGAGTAAACTACTCAAGTCTCAATATGACTCGGTTTTTAGTGAGCTGCTAACCAGACTGAGAGTCGAAGAATTAAATGAATTTATTATGAGCGAGACACAGAATTTGGTAGACTCAAACCTATCTGATATTATCCTGACACCAAGTGACTTTGAAAAGGCAATAAATGACATGCCCATGCACTCTGCCCCAGCCCGACTCATGGAACTCTGTGTTCATCAAGGACTGCAAGAAACCCCTATCACGTTCTTTTAATAACCCTTTAGGGGTCGCCAGGCCCTCTCAGAGACTTGTTCTCAGGGTTGCCAAAATTTAAAAAAACAAAAAATTTCTTATGAAAAGATAGATAATCTTTTCCCGATCATAATGACACCAAAAGTATGAAATTTGATGGAAAACTTAGGGAATTATGCTCTCGCGAAGTTAGCGGTCTCGATGATGTTTACGCATCGGCGATTTTGCCCACTTTGAGCCCTATTTTCGGCCAATTCCAGTGTACTTGTCTACAACAATCATAACTATTTCGCTAGAACTCCATTTTTTCTATTGAATGAGTACATGAAACCACCCATTTACCGATTTCAACTATTCAATAAAGTGGTCAGAATTTAGCAATTTTGCCAATTTCACACAAATTTCAAAAGATGCTAATTTCCACATAGGGTCCAGAATAAACAAGAAAGACATTCCTGGCACTAAAATAACATTTCCTCTGTTCATTAGTCACGTCCCCATGCCCCTCTTACATTCTTTTGCTTTCCACTTTGAATTTTTATTCTCACAAAAAAAATAAGATTTACTGTTATGCAGACTACTGCATTAGTGTAGAAATGGTATAAATAATATCGGAGCACTTGCGAAAGAATATTAGACTCACCAATTGACGTGTATTGGACACTTGGCATGATTTGTTTACTTTTGAACTTTGGTAAAAATCGAATATTTCTACTACTTTGAGCTCAATTTCAAGGTACAGTGGACCCCCGCATAGCGACCTTAATCCGTGCAAGAGGGCTGGTTGTTATGCGAAATGTTCGGTATGCGAATGAATTTTCCCCATAAGAAATAATGGAAATCAAATTAATCCGTGCAAGACACCCAAAAGTATGAAAAAAAAAAAATTTACCACATGAAATATACATTTTCCTACACACAAAGAGAAGGATACATGCACAATAGTAGAGTAGTACATGCACAATATATATTGTGCATGTACTACTCTACTAAATGAAGAATAAATGACACTTACCTTAATTGAAGATGCAGCAATGACTGATGAGACACTGTGTCCTGGGAGTGCCTTTTCCTCCTGAGTACTGTAGGTCCTGTTTGGTATTTTCTTCCAGAACAGGCCTTATCACACTGTGTATGTCACTACGATTCTTAAATCTCTCAAACCAACCTTTGCTGGCTCTAAATTCACCAATATGAGCACTAGTTCCAGGCATTTTCCCTGTTCACCTGGGTGTTAGTCGACTGGTGTGGGTTGCATCCTGGGAGACAAGATTAAGGACCCCAATGGAAATAAGTTAGACAGTCTTCGATGACACTGACTTTTTTGGGCTATCCTGGGTGGCAAATCCTCTGGGGTTAATTGTTTCTTGGTATTCTCAATAAGCCACACCAACAACGGTGCTACAGCAGCAGCAGCAGCAGCTGACGGTGGTACAGCAGCAACAGACGATGCTACAGCAGCAGCAGACGATGCTACAGCAGCAACTGACGATGTTACAGCAGCAGCAAACGATGCTACAGCAGCAACTGACGATGTTACAGCAGCAGCAGACGATGCTACAGCAGCAACTGACGATGTTACAGCAGCAGCAGACGATGCTACAGCAGCAGCAGCAGCAGCAGCTGACGGTGGTACAGCAGCAACAGACGATGCTACAGCAGCAGCAGATGATGCTACAGCAGCAGCAGACGGTACTACAGCAGCAGGAGCAGCTGACGGTGGTACAGCAGCAGCAGCTGACAGTGCAGCAGCAGCTGACGGTGATACAGCAGCAGCAGCAGCTGTACCACCAATAGTAGCGATGGTTGATTGGGGTTTATTATACAACCTGGCCAGCTCGGAGACACGCACTCCACTTTCATACTTATCAATGATCTTTTTCTTCATCTCCATAGTAATTCTCACCCTTATTGCTGTAGGGTTGGCACTAGAAGCTTTCTTGGGGCCCATGGTCACTTATTTTCCAGAAAAAAATCACCAAAAACACTGTAATAATACAAAATGTTCCGATTGTATGCTTGGATGTTACCGCGGAGGCTGGCTGGTAAACAATGCCACCCGCGGAACATGTGAGCGTGGCTCAGGCCGCACATTGGACGCGTCTCGGACGAAGGCCGCTGAGCGGGTTTTTGGGCGCTATGCGGGGCAAAATTTTAGCGATCAAAGCGTCCGCTATGCGGATTGTCCGCTATGCAAGGCGTCCGTTATGCGGGGGTCCACTGTACTTTTCATTGTAAAACCAGTCAAAATCATCTCAATTTCTGTAATATGTCTTGCATTCTATACAATGAGACCAGGAAAACTAGAATACAACAATAAATACCATACAAAAATACAGTGCAAAGTCGGTTTTAAAACAAAAACACGTTCAAAGTTTTTTTTTCTCATTACGCACTGTGTGCTGCAGGATTTTTTTTATACTGCGCGCACTGACCACATAGACCCATTCTTTCATATGTAGGCCTACTAGCTTTCTCTTGCTAGATTTGAGGGCATTAGAATTTATGCGTACTAGTATGTCAAAAACCCTGGTGCGTAACCCGTACTAGTACAGCCGAAACCCTCAAAGGGTTAACATCCTATGGACAGGGAGCAGGGACACAGGGATTGTCCCTCAGCTGCTAAAAACAACAAACATAGCCCCACTCCACAAAGGGGGCAGTAAAGCAATAGCAAAGAACTACAGACCAATAGCACTAGCATCCCATATCATAAAATTCTTTGAAATGGTTCTAAGACGCTCTATCGTCACTCATCTAGATACCCATCAGTTACACAACCCAGGGCAACATGGGTTTACAGCAAGTTGTTCCTGCCTGTACCAACTACTGGACTACTGACAAGGTCATAGATGCTCTAGAAGACAAACAAAATGCAGATGTACTATATACAGACTTTGGAAACGCCTTTGGCAAGTGTGACCATGGTGTAATAGGTCACAAAATGCGTGATAAAGGAAAAACAGGAAAAGTTGGTAGATGGATGTATAACTTCCTAACGAATCAAACACAAATAGTAGTAGTAAACAGAGTGAAGTCTGAGGCAGCTACTGTGAAAAGCTCTACTCCAAAAGGCACAGTACTCACTCCCAGTTTGTTCCTCATCCTCATACCTGACATAGATAGGTATGTAAGTCACAGCACCATGTCTTCCTTTGCAGATGACACCCGAATTTAATCTGACAGTGTCTTCCATTGAAGACACTGCAAGACTCGAGGCGGACATCAACCAAATCTTTAAATGAGCCGCAGAAAACAATTTGAAGTTCAATGATGAGAATTTTCAATTACTGATAAGGAAAACATGAGGAAATTAAAACTATATCGAAGTACAAAACAAATTCCATCCATACAATTGAGCAAAAAACTAATGTAAAAGACCTGGATGTGATAATGTCAGAGGATTTCATTTTCAAAAACCACAACATTGCATCAATCACATCTGCTAGAAAAATGACAGGATGGATAATGAGAACCTTCAAATTTAGGGATGCCAGGCCCATGATAACACTTGTTCTATCTAGGCTGCAATATTGCTGCATACTAACAGCACCTTTTAGCCGTCTGACTGTTTTGGTCGTATATATACGTCTTACGAGCCACCATGTTTGACGTATATATACATTTTTTTTTTTTTTTTATTATCACACTGGCCGATTCCCACCAAGGCAGGGTGGCCCGAAAAAGAAAAACTTTCACCATCATTCACTCCATCACTGTCTTGCCAGAAGGGTGCTTTACACTACAGTTTTTAAACTGCAACATTAACACCCCTCCTTCAGAGTGCAGGCACTGTACTTCCCATCTCCAGGACTCAAGTCCGGCCTGCCGGTTTCCCTGAATCCCTTCATAAATGTTACTTTGCTCACACTCCAACAGCACGTCAAGTATTAAAGTTTTATAAAGTTTTTCTTCTTCTCTTTTTTAGTAATTGTATACAGGAGAAGGGGTTACTAGCCCATTGCTCCCGGCATTTTAGTCGCCTCATACGACACGCATGGCTTACGGAGGAAAGATTCTTTTCCACTTCCCCATGGACAATAGAAGAAATAAAAAAAAAGAACAAGAGCTATTTAGAAAAAAGGAGAAAAACCTAGATGTATGTACAGTGGACCCCCGGTTAACGATTTTAATCCGTGCAAGAGGGGTAATCGTTATGCGAAATAATCGTTATGTGAATGAATTTTCCCCATAAGAAATAATGGAAATAAAATTAATCCGTGCAAGACACCCAAAAGTATGAAAAAAAAAAATTTTTACCACATGAAATGTTAATTTTAATACACACAAACTGAAAAAGGCATGCACACTTACATGACACTTACTTTTATTGAAGATCTGGTGATGATTGATGGGATGGGAGGAGGGGAGAGCATTATCTTCTTACTGTTTAGAAGGGGAATCCCCTTCCATTAGGACCTGAGGTAGCAAGTCCTTTTCCGGGGTTACTTCCCTTCTTCTTTTAATGCCACTAGGACCAGCTTGAGAGTCACTGGACCTCTGTCGCACAACAAATCTGTCCATAGAGCTCTGTACCTCCCATTCCTTTACGATTTGTCTAAAATGGGCCACAACATTGTCATTGAAATAGTCACCAGCACGGCTTGCAACAGCTGTGTCAGGGTGATTTTCATCCATAAAGGTTTGCAGTTCAACCCACTGTGCACACATTTCCTTAATTTTTGAAGTAGGCACAATGGATTCCACAACTGGCATAGGCTTCTCAGGGTTAGCCCCAAACCCTTCAAAATCTTTCTTAATTTCCATACTAATTCTCACCCTTTTTACCACAGGGTTGGCACTAGAAGCTTTCTTGGGGCCCATGGTCACTTATTTTCCAGAAACAGCACCGAAAACACTGTAATAATACGAAATATTCCGATTGTATGCTTGGATGTTATTGCGGAGGCTGGCTGGTAAACAATGCCACCGGCGGAACATGTGAGCGTGGCTCAGGCCGCACATTGGAAGCGTCTCGGACGAAAATCGGTAAGCGGGTTTTTAAGCGGTATGCGAGGCAAAATTTTTGCAATTAAAGTAAGCGGTATGCGAAATAATCGCTATGTGATGCCATCGTTATGCGGGGGTCCACTGTATATATATATATGCATGTGCGTGTCTGTGAAGTGTGACCAAAGTGTAAGTAGGAGTAGCAAGATATCCCTGTTATCTTAGTGTGTTTATGAGACAGAAAAAGAAAAACCAGCAATCCTACCATCATGCAAAACAGTTACAGGTTTTTGTTTCACAGTCATCTGGCAGGACGGTAGTACTTCCCTGGGTGGTTGCTGTATATATACATGTACTCATAAATTCTAGCGACTTCAAATCAAGCAAGAGAAAGCTGGTAGGCTCACATGTGAGAGAGTGGGTCTGTGTGGTCATTGTGCACCATATAATAAAAAATCCTGCAGCACACAGTGCATGAGAAAAAAAAAAACAGGTTCTCGACTACTGCTGAACAGGAGGGCCTGCTCATACAGCAGGTTAGGTTTTGGGCTACTCTTGTAAAGGAGTGCCCTATCCATACAGCATATTAGGTTTAGGGCTACTGCTGTAAAGGAGGGCCCTACCCATACAGCAGATTAGGTTCAGGGCTAATGCTGTAAAGGAGGGCCCTACCCATGCAGCAGATTAGGTTCCAGGCTACTGTTGTAAAGGAGGGCCCTACCTATACAGCAGATTAGGTTCAGGGCTAATGCTGTAAAGGAGGGCCCTACCCATGCAGCAGATTAGGCTCCAGGCTACTGTTGTAAAGGAGGGCCCTACCTATACAGCAGATTAGGTTCAGGGCTAATGCTGTAAAGGAGAACTCTGCTCATACAGCAGGTTAGGTTCCAGGCTACTGCTGTAAATGAGGGCCCTACCTATACAGCAGATTAGGTTTAGGGCTACTGCTGTAAAGGAGGGCCCTACCCATACAGCAGATTAGGTTTAGGGCTACTGCTGTAAAGGAGGGCCCTACCCATACAGCAGATTAGGTTCAGGGCTAATGCTGTAAAGGAGAACTCTGCTCATACAGCAGGTTAGGTTCCAGGCTACTGCTGTAAATGAGGGCCCTACCTATACAGCAGATTAGGTTTAGGGCTACTGCTGTAAAGGAGGGCCCTACCTATACAGCAGATTAGGTTCAGGGCTACTGCTGTAAAGGAGGGCCCTACCCATACAGCAGATTAGGTTCAGGGCTACTGCTGTAAAGGAGGGCCCTACCCATACAGCAGATTAGGTTCAGGGCTACTGCTGTAAAGGAGGGCCCTACCCATACAGCAGATTAGGTTCCAGGCTACTGCTGTAAAGTGAATCATATTGCCTCCCCTTCCCCCCCTCCCCCCTTTTTCTTATTACTATTGAATGCATATAAAAGCCTGATACCATATTTACACTATCATGTACATATTAAGTGAGCAATAGAACTATGCCTAAAAAATGCATATACAGCACAAACATTACTTACCTTAAAATATTTTCATCCTTTGCTTATAGTGAGCGGTGAATACATTTATTGTGGGAAGTCTGAATAAATGAAGAATGGCTATAACTGAAAACCGCTGTTTTAGTGAAGTGCTGTAAGAAAAGCACTGTAAAGCGGGGCCTTCCATTATTAGGTACGTATTTAAGGCTGTCACTAAAGTTTGGGATATTAGTACGAGGTATCCTGTATATTGCAAAATACTAATGGGAAAGACTTGGAAGAGATAATGTCAGAGAATCTCACATTCAAGGATCACAATATTGTCGTTATCAAAACTGAGGAAAATGAGAGAGTGGATAATGAGAATCTTCAAAACAAGGGATACCAAACCAATTGTGATTTTCTAAGTCATGTGCCCTCTCTAGGCTGGAGTACTGCTGCACACTAACAGCCCCAGTCAAGGCAGGTGAATTTGCAGACCTGGTAAATATAGAGAACTTTCATTGCACATATAAATACAATAAATAACCTTAATTACTGGGAATGGTTAAAGTTCCTTGACCTGTACTCCTTGGAATGCAGGAGAGAAAGATACATCATGATCTATACATGGAAAATCCTAGAGGGACTAGTCCCAAATGTGCACACAAAAATCACTCCCCACAAAAGCCAGGAAATAGGCTGGCAGTGCAATATACATAATAATAATAATAATAATAAGTTATATATTACATACCTAGTTAACATTATTGGCATGCTATATAGAAAGCCATGGTTATTTAGAGCATTTTGGACAAGGGGCAACTTATTTTAAACATCATAACCAGCAGGATGCCACTCACACCAGTCAACAAACAAGCAGGTACCTACTAATATTAGGTGAACAGAGACAGCCGGTGTAAGGTGACCAACACCCATGTACATACCAAAGAAGTGTCAGGGGCCCAACATTGTTCAACTGCCTCCCAGCATAATAAGGGATATTGTTAAGACACCTGGATATCTTTAACACCCCTGGTTGTCTTCAAGACTTCTAGTTGCCCACAAGACCCTTGACTGTCTTCAAGACCTGGAGAATACCTGGAGAGGTTTCCGGGGGTCTACGCCCCCGTGGCCCAGTCTGTGACCAGGCCTCATGGTGGAGCAGAGCCTGATCAACCAGGCTGTTACTGATGGCCACATGCAAACCAACATACGAACCACAGCCCGGCTGGGCAGATACTGACTTTAGGTGCTTGTCCAGTGACTGCTTGAAGACAGCCAGGGGTCTATGGTAATCCCCCTTATGTATGCTGGGAAGCAGTTGAACAGTCTTGGGCCCTTGACACTTATTATGCTAGTGGCATCCCTGCTTTTCATTGGGGGAATGTTGCATCATCTGCCGTGTCTTTTGCTTTCATACCTGGAGGTTATTCCGGGGATCAATGACCCCACGGCCCGGTCCACGACCAGGCCTCCCGGTGGACCAGGGTCTGATCAACCAGGCTGTTACTGCTGGCCACACACAGTCCAACGTAAGAACCACAGCCTGGCTGATCCAGCACTGACTTTAGGCATCTGTCCAGCTCTCTCTTGAAGGCAGCCAGGGGTTTATTGGTAATTCCCCTTATCCTTGGTGGGAGGCTGTTGAACAGTCTTGGGCCCCGGACACTTATGGTGCTTTCTCTTAGTGTACCAATGGTGCCCCTACTTTTAATTGGGGGTATTTTGCATCGCCTGCCTAGTCTCTTACTTTCGTAGGGAGTGATTTCTGTGTGCAGATTCGGAACCATGCCTTCTAGGGTTTTCCAAGTGTAGATTATGATATATATCTCTCTCCTGCATTCCAAAGAGTACAAGTCAAGTGCTTCCAAGCGTTCCCAGTAGTTAAGGTGCTTGACAGAACTTACACGTGCAGTAAAGGTTCTCTGGACACTCTCTAGATCTGCAATTTCACCTGCTTTGAACAGAGATGTTAATGTACAGCAGTATTCCAGCCTAGAGAGAACATGTGGTCAGTGGTCAGTCGTCAGTGGTCAGTCGTCACGTGAGGTCACAGACCCTGAGCTGCTTTGGGGATTAGTGTGGACGGTTACAAAGCATGGCTTGCTTCTGCAGTGTTTTAAAAATTGAGGTTGAAGAGTTGAAGGAGGAGGTCTCGCTTCTCCAGGAGGAGATTAGGAGGCTGAAGGTCCACCTCAATGGGTCTGGGAGAGAGTGTGAGGTGGCTGGAGTTGTGGGGAATGAGGCTTCAAGTGAGGTGCAGTCTGTCTCTCGCTGTGAGGAGGCTGTAGTTGGGGAGGTAGCAACGGCTACCAGCAGTGAGGTGCAGTCCAGCACCTGCTACAAGTGGCGAGTGGTTCACAGTAATGGAAGGCGCATCAGAGTAAGGAAAGTTAAGAGTGAAGATCTGAAGGTAGGAAATCGCTTCTCTGTTCTTCAGGATGAATGTACTTCAGTGGCCAGTGAAGGTAAGGGTACTACTGCCCCTGCTAATGGAGGTAAGCGCATTCTTGTGGTTGGTGACTCTCAGGTAAGATATATTGACCGTGCTTTTTGTAATAGGAATAAGAAGATGAGAGATAGAGTGTGCTTCCCTGGAGCTGGTGTTGGGGACATTGTCAACAGGCTGGATAATATCATGTCAGGTAATGGGAACAAGCCCATTATCTGTCTCAGTGCTGGTGGAAATGATATTGGGAAGGGTAGGAGAGAAGAGCTGCTAGATAAGTACAGGTCAGCTATAGATTTCATTAAGTCTAAGGGAGGGATCCCAATCATATGTAGCATCTTGCCTAGAAGGGGAGTAGGAAATGAATGGTTGTCTAGGGCAATTGGTGTAAATTGCTGGCTAGACAGATACTGCAAGGAACTTGCAATCCCATTCATTGACAACTGGAACAACTTTTATGGCAAACATGATATGTATGCAAGGGATGGGATACATCTCTCTGGGGCTGGGGTGGTAGCACTTGCAGACTCGATTGAGAAGGCCATTGGTGAAATGCCTATGATTTTAAACTGATGGAAGATAGAGGTATGGGTGTGTGTGGGAAACAAGCAGGTTGCAACACTTGGGTTGGAAACAGTAAATGTATAAAAGGCATTCAGCATGAAGTTATAAATAAAGACAATAGATCAGGTCAGCAAACAAAGGGGGACAGCAGAGGGCAGCAAGGGACTAGCTCCCTTAAGGTTTACTATACTAATAGCTAAGATTAATTGCAAGTGCAGGAAACATAGATATTATTGCTATAACAGAGACCTGGCTCAATCTGAAAGATAGAGAGATGCCCTCTGAATGTCACATACAAGGCTATAAATTATTCCACACTGACAGGGTCAACAGGAAAGGTGGTGGAGTAGCGATGTATGTCAGAGACAATTTAAATTGTTGTGTTAGACAAGATATTAAATTAGAAGCGTCAGCCACTGAATCTGTTTGGTTACAGCTTCTCGAGGGCCGAGAAAAACTAATTTTGGGTGTGATTTACAGGGCCCCAAATCTTGATAGGGAGTGCAGTAAACTTCTATGGGACGAAATTCGTAAGGCATCTACATACGAAAATGTTGTGCTAATGGGAGATTTCAACTATAGACAGATTGACTGGAGCAATTTGACAGGAAATTTAGAGTCAGGTGACTTTCTTGATACGATCCAGGATTGTTTTTTAAAACAGTTTGTGACAGAGCCAACTAGGGGAAATAACCTCCTTGACTTGGTTCTTGCCAGTAGGGAAACACTAATTAATAATCTTGAGGTTAATGATGAGCTTGGGGAAAGTGATCACAAATCACTCAGTTTTAATATATCATGGAATTCCCCTAATAATGGCAATCAAGTCTCCGTCCCTGACTTTCGCTTGGCTGATTTCATAGGACTGAAAAATTACTTAGGTGGGCTGAACTGGAATGACCTGACTAAGGGTCAGGTAGGTGGTGATAGTTGCCGATATGATGCTTTCCAGGGCATAGTTCTAGCTGCTCAGTCAAATTATGTTCCAAATAGGGAAATCAGATCAAACAAAAATGATCCTAAATGGATGAACAATAGATTAAAATATGTGATTGGTCAAAAGAGAGGCATATATAGGCAAATCAAAAGAGGAGAGGGGCAATTGAGAAATCGATATATTCAGTTAAAGAGAGAAATAAAAAAGGGAATTAGAAAAGCAAAAAGAGATTATGAGGTTAAAGTTGCAAGAGAATCGAAGACTAACCCAAAAGGATTCTTTCAGGTATACAGAAGTAAGATCAGGGACAAGATAGGCCCACTCAAAAGTTCCTCGGGTCAGCTCACTGACAGTGATAAGGAAATGTGTAGAATTTTTAACACATACTTCCTCTCAGTTTTTACACAGGAGGATACCAGCGATATTCCAGTAATGATAAATTATGTAGAACAGGACGATAATAAACTGTGCACTATTAGGGTCACAAGTGACATGGTCCTTAGGCAAATAGATAAATTAAAACCTAACAAATCCCCAGGCCCTGATGAACTGTATGCAAGGGTTCTAAAGGAATGTAAAGAGGAGCTTAGCACACCTTTGGCTAATCTTTTCAACATATCACTACAAACTGGCATGGTGCCAGATAAGTGGAAAATGGCAAATGTGATACCTATTTTCAAAACAGGTGACAGGTCCTTAGCTTCGAACTATAGACCAATAAGCCTAACCTCCATAGTGGGAAAATTATGGAATCAATAATTGCCGAGGCAGTTCGTAGCCACCTTGAAAAGCATAAATTAATCAACGAATCTCAGCATGGTTTTACAAAGGGGCGTTCCTGCCTTACGAATTTATTAACTTTTTTCACTAAGGTATTTGAGGAGGTAGATCTTGGTAATGAATATGATATTGTGTATATGGACTTCAGTAAGGCTTTTGACAGGGTCCCACATCAGAGACTATTGAGGAAAATTAAAGCACATGGAATAGGAGGAGAAATTTTTTCCTGGATAGAGGCATGGTTGACAAATAGGCAGCAGAGAGTTTGCATAAATGGGGAGAAATCAGAGTGGGGAAGTGTCACGAGCGGTGTTCCACAGGGGTCAGTGTTGGGCCCCCTGCTGTTCACAATCTACATAAACGACATAGATGAGGGCATAAAGAGCGACATCGGCAAGTTTGCCGATGACACCAAAATAGGCCGTCGAATTCATTCTGACGAGGACATTCGAGCACTCCAGGAAGATTTGAATAGACTGATGCAGTGGTCAGAGAAGTGGCAGATGCAGTTTAATATAGACAAATGCAAAGTTCTAAATGTTGGACAGGACAATAACCATGCCACATATAAACTAAATAATGTAGATCTTAATATTACGGATTGCGAAAAAGATTTAGGAGTTCTGGTTAGCAGTAATCTGAAACCAAGACAACAGTGCATAAGTGTTCGCAATAAAGCTAATAGAATCCTTGGCTTCATATCAAGAAGCATAAATAATAGGAGTCCTCAGGTTGTTCTTCAACTCTATACATCCTTGGTTAGGCCTCATTTAGATTATGCTGCACAGTTTTGGTCACCGTATTACAGAATGGATATAAATTCTCTGGAAAATGTACAAAGGAGGATGACAAAGTTGATCCCATGTATCAGAAACCTTCCCTATGAGGATAGACTAAGGGCCCTGAAACTGCACTCTCTAGAAAGACGTAGAATTAGGGGGGATATGATTGAGGTGTATAAATGGATGACAGGAATAAATAAAGGGGATGTAAATAGTGTGCTGAAAATATCTAGCCTAGACAGGACTCGCAGCAATGGTTTTAAGTTGGAAAAATTCAGATTCAGGAAGGATATAGGAAAGTACTGGTTTGGTAATAGAGTTGTGGATGAGTGGAACAAACTCCCAAGTACCGTTATAGAGGCCAGAACGTTGTGTAGCTTTAAAAATAGGTTGGATAAATACATGAGTAGATGTGGGTGGGTGTGAGTTAGACCTGATAGCTTGTGCTACCAGGTCGGTTGCCGTGTTCCTCCCTTAAGTCAATGTGACCTGACCTGACTAGGTTGGGTGCATTGGCTTAAGCCGGTAGGAGACTTGGACCTGCCTCGCATGGGCCAGTAGGCCTTCTGCAGTGTTCCTTCGTTCTTATGTTCTTATGTTCTTAAAAGGATCATCATGGGCTTGGCATCTCTCGTTTTGAAAGTTCTCATTATCCATCCTATCATTTTCTTTGTACTTATGATCGTGGTACTGTTGTGATCTTTGAAAGTAAGATCTTCAGACATTACCACTCCAAGGTCCCTTACATTATTTTTCCGCTCTATTGTATGGCCAGAGTTTGTAGTATACAGTAAGGCCCCGCTTTACGGCGCTTCGCCTTACGGCGTTCTGCTAATACGGCGATGTCAAATTATGACCAAAATTTGCTATACGGCAAGCGGTGTTTCAAATACGGCACCCCCCATCCAGTTTGTTCACATTTTCCGTGACCTTATCTATTATGTCAGGAAACTTTAAAACACTTGAAATTTTGGAAAATTACTGCATATTTTATATGTACTCTGATAATTATACTTATGTGTACCTGTACCTAAATATACTTACACACTGTGCTGGTGTGCAGGTACACATTAAAATCGCTAAGTCTCTTTCTACTCATGACGCCAATACTACGTAATAATAATCACTCTTGGGCACACTAAATGTCTTATTTTACATCAATATAGGCATTTTCATTAATCCAACTATGATATTTTCCTCAAAATTATATATGAAACCCATTACATAGCATATAAACATGATACATACACTCAGAATAAAAATTGATGTAAATATGAGATTTGTTTACAAAGCAGCTGTGTAGGTAGTGTCGGAAGAATTACATTTTCTCTAGTCAAACTGGGGGGTAACTGTAGAAAAATATTCTTTTCGCATGCCTTTACTCTATGTATAGCAATTCACGGCCCTTGTGGGTTTAGTGCTTTTTATAATAAATAATAATAATAATAATATTATTATTATTAATATTATTAACTTCATTCACTCTAAAAATGGTGTGTTGCTGTTTGTTTATTCTGAACTAACTTGTACAACTTGTACACAATGTAAGAGTATTTGTAATGTGAGATAATTATTATTAAAATAAAAAAATATCGAGGTAAATGTTTTACAAACTCTTACAAATGGACGTGAATGAACTAAAAGTAGATACATATTAATACGTATTTATTTCGCCTGACCAAGTGATCGTCCACTACCTGTTCAGTTTGTGTTCTTACATTGTCTGAACTCTGTATCTCGTTCTCTCACTCGTTTACTCTTTCGTTAACTAGTTGGCTCTCACTGACGATGGCGTCTAAGGTTAGCTGTAATAAAAAGAGAAGTCGTAAGTGCCAACTTAGATGATGATGGTGTGCCATTCTGATTTTATTCAATAAACACCCTGCCACTCACTTCTCACACATTAATATTAATATTTTAAGGTAAGTAATAAGTGTACTCTGTGTGTATCTTACCTTTTATTGTGTTTTTAATGCCTATTTCTATTGCTAACTTAATATAAGTTAGTGTAAACTTGTTGTCTGGCATTTATTGCATATTTTAGGTGTGCTCTGATAATAATACTTGTGGAGCTGTGTGGTAGCCGGGTGGAGGGACAACATTACGTTTTCTCTGTTCAGCCATCAGAGAAAACGTGTATGAATCTGCGTTTGGCCCAGCCACTCCCTCACTCCGCTTTTGTTTACAATTTTCGGCATGAATTATTCATTACTTCTACCTTCGTTTATGATGGCATCTAAAGGAAGTTGTTAGAAATGACTAAATTCAGTGAACAAGGCATGTCGATGTTAATATGGCTCTGGGCCACAGTGTAGGTAACCGGTAGGTAGCCCAGGCGGGCTACTTACTGGCTACCTACACTGACTTTATACAAATAAATACTACTCACCTCTCTTCCTATATTAAGACTACATATATTTTAAGGTAAATAATGAGTGTACTGTATGTGTATTTTACCTCTCTGGGATGTTTTAAATATCGTATATTAAGTATGAGACGGGGAGCCAGTGCTACCTATACCTGGGCTACCTGCACCTGACTTCCAACATTAAGATTACAAATACTTTAAGATAAGTAATGAATTTACTGTGACTGTATTTTACTTTGTGTGTTTTTAATGCCTAGTTCTATTACTTATTTAATTTAATTTAGTGTAAACTTGTTGTCTGGCATTTATATGCATTTATAAATGGAAAAAAAATGGAGTTCTGCCTTCCGGCGATGTCTGCTTTCCGGCGACAGCCTGGAACCTAACCCGCCGTATAAGTGGGGCCCTACTGTACTCTGTTCTAGTTATTATCCCCTCCAGTTTTCCATAACGGAGTAGTTGGAATTTGTCCTCGTTGAACATCATATTGTTTTCTGTTGCCCACTGGAAAACTTTGTTTATATCTTCTTGGAGGTTAACAATGTCCTCAATAGATGACAGCCTCATGCAGATCCTAGTATCGTCTGCAAACAATGATACGGTGCTGTTGGTTACATCTCTGTTTATGTCTGATATGAGGATGAGGAACAGGATGGGGGCGAGTACTGTGCCTTGTGGAACAGAGCTCTTCACTATGGCAGCCTCCAATTTAACTCTGTTGACCACTACTCTTTGTGTTCAATTGGTTAGGAAGTTGAAAGATCCAGCTCCCCACTTTGCCAGTTATTCCTTTAGCATGTATTCTGTGCACTATTACACCATGATTGCACTTGTCCAACGCTTTTGCAAAGTCTGTGTACATTACATCTGCATTCTGATTTTCTTCCAGTGCATTCAAGGCCATATCATAGCAATCCAGTAGTTGTGAGAGGCAGGAGTGACCTGCCCTGAACCCATGTTGCCCTGGATTGTGCAGTTTTTGGGAATCCAGGTGATTTGCAATCCTGCTTCTTAGCATTCTTTCAAAGATTTTTATGATGTGGGACGTTAGAGCTATTGATCTGTAGTTCTTGGCTAATGCTTTGTTGCCACCTTTATGGAGTGCGGCTATATCCGTTGTTTTAAGTGACTGGAATTTCACCCATGTCCAAGCTCCTCCTCCACAGTGTACTTAGGGCACATGAGAGGGATTTCTTGCAGTTCTTAATGAACACAGAGTTCCACGAGTCTGGGCCTGGGGCTGAGTGCATGGGCTTTTTGTCCATGGCTTTTTCAACATCTATCGGAGTTAGGGTAATGTCAGAAATCTGGCATACATTTATGGAGTTTTGAGGCTCATTCATAGGGAGTGATTTTCATGTGCAAGTTTGGTATTAATCCCTCTAAGATTTTCCAAGTGTATATGATCATGTATCTCTCCCGCCTGCATTCTAGGGAGTACAGGTTTAGGAACTTTAAGCGTTCCCAGCAACTGAGGTGTTTTATCACAGTTGTGTGTGCCGTGAAGGCTCTTTGTACATTTTCTAGGTCAGCAATTTCACCTGCCTTGAAAGGTGCTGTTAGTGTGCAGCAATATTCCAGCCTAGATAGAACAAGTGACCTGAAGAGTGTCATCATGGGCTTGGCATCCCTAGTTTTGAAGGTTCTCATTATTCATCCTGTCATTTATCTAGCAGATGTGATTGATACAATGTTATGGTCTTTGAAGGTAAGATCTTCCGAAATGATCACTCCTAGGTCTTTTACATTAGTTTTTTCGCTCTAATGTGTGGTTGGAATTTGTTTTATACTTCAATGTAGTTTTAATTTCCTCACGTTTTTCCGTATCTGAGTAATGGAATTTTCTCATCATTGAGTTTCATATTTTTTCTGTGGCCCATTCAAAGATTTGGTTGATGTCAGTATGGAGTCTTGCGGTGTCTTCAATAGAGGACACTGTTGTGCAAATTCGGGTGTCATCTGAGAAAGAAGACACGGTGCTGTGGCTAATATTCCTTTCTATGTCAGATATGAGAATGAGAACCCCTGGCTGTTTTCAAAGATCCCTGGTTGTTTTAATGTCCCCTGGCAGTCAAGTCCCCTAGCTGCCTTCTAGACCCCTGGCTGCCTTCCAAGACCCCTTGCTGCCTTCAAGACCCCTTGTTGCCTTCAAGACACCTGGCTCAACCACCCAGTCACTGTCTGTCCAGTTACAGACAGTAACAATCTAGTCACAGTCAGTAACAGTCCAATAACAGTCCATTAACAGTTCAGTAAGTCTAGTAGCAATCAGTAACATTTTAGTAACAGTAACAGTCCAGTAGCAGTAAAATAACAGTCTAGTAACAATCAGTAACAGAAACAGTAACAGTTAATAACCATCTAGTAACAGTCAAATAACAGTCCAGTAGCAATCTATTAACAGTCTAGTAACAGTAGTAAAAGTCTAGTAACAGTTAGTAACATTACAGAGACAGTAACATTCCAGTGACAGTAACAGTCTATTAAGTCACAGTCAATTAACAGTCAGTAACAGTCTAGTAACAGTCTGTAACAGTCTAGTAACATTATGTCAAGTAACAATCAGTAACAGTTGGGTAACAGTCAGTAACAGTTTTGTATCATACAGTAACAGTCTAAGAAGTTAATAACTCTCTATTAACAGTCACTAACCATTGAGTAACAATTAGTAACATCCAGTAACAGTCAATAACAATCACTAACAGTCAGTATCAGCCAGAAACAGTCTAGTAACAGTAAGTCACTAGCCATAATGTAACAGTAAGTTACAATCTGGAGTTTACTTGGAGAGAGTTCCGGGGGTCAACGCCCCCGCGGCCTGGTCTGTGACCAGGCCTCCTGGTGGATCAGAGCCTGATCAACCAGGCTGTTGCTGCTGGCTGCACGCAAACCAACGTACGAGTCAAAGCCCGGCTGGTCAGGAACCGACTTTAGGTGCTTGTCCAGTGCCAGCTTGAAGACTGCCAGGGGTCTGTTGGTAATCCCCCTTATATATGCTGGGAGGCAGTTGAACAGTCTCGGGCCCCTGACACTTATTGCGTGGTCTCTTAATGTGCTAGTGACACCCCTGCTTTTCATTGGGGGGATGTTGCATCGTCTGCCAAGTCTTTTGCTTTCGTAGTGAGTGATTTTCGTGTGCAAGTTCGGTACTAGTCCCTCTAGGATTTTCCAGGTGTATATAATATAATCATGTATCTCTCCCACCTGCGTTCCAGGGAATACAGGTTTAGGAACCTCAAGCGCTCCCAGTAATTGAGGTGTTTTATCTCCGTTATGTGTGCCGTGAAGGTTCTCTGTACATTTTCTAGGTCAGCAATTTCACCTGCCTTGAAAGGTGCTGTTAGTGTGCAGCAATATTCCAGCCTAGATAGAACAAGTGACCTGAAGAGTGTCATCATGGGCTTGGCCTCCCTAGTTTTGAAGGTTCTCATTATCCATCCTGTCATTTTTCTAGCAGATGCAATTGATACAATGTTATGGTCCTTGA
The DNA here is from genome assembly GCF_038502225.1 of Cherax quadricarinatus. Taxonomy (NCBI): domain Eukaryota; kingdom Metazoa; phylum Arthropoda; class Malacostraca; order Decapoda; family Parastacidae; genus Cherax; species Cherax quadricarinatus. Next base: position 37,687,985 of record NC_091321.1, on the reverse strand, counting down.
AGGTGAGATCCTCCGACATGATCACTCCCAGGTCTTTGACGTTAGTGTTTCGCTCTATTTTGTGGTCAGAATTTGTTTTGTACTCTGATGAAGATTTAATTTCCTCATGTTTACCATATCTGAGTAATTGAAATTTCTCATCGTTGAACTTCATATTGTTTTCTGCAGCCCACTGAAAGATTTGGTTGATGTCCGCCTGGAGCCTTGCAGTGTCTTCAATGGAAGACACTGTCATGCAGATTCGGGTGTCATCTGCAAAGGAAGACACGGTGCTGTGGCTGACATCCTTGTCTATGTCGGATATGAGGATGAGGAACAAGATGGGAGCGAGTACTGTGCCTTGTGGAACAGAGCTTTTCACCGTAGCTGCCTCGGACTTTACTCTGTTGACTACTCTCTGTGTTCTGTTAGTGAGGAAATTATAGATCCATCGACCGACTTTTCCTGTTATTCCTTTAGCAGGCATTTTGTGCGCTATTACGCCATGGTCACACTTGTCGAAGGCTTTTGCAAAGTCTGTATATATTACATCTGCATTCTTTTTATCTTCTAGTGCATTTAGGACCTTATCGTAGTGATCCAATAGTTGAGACAGACAGGAGAGACCTGATCTAAACCCATGTTGCCCTGGGTTGTGTAACTGATGGGTTTCTAGATGGGTGGTGATCTTGCTTCTTAGGACCCTTTCAAAGATTTTTATGATATGGGATGTTAGTGCTATCGGTCTGTAGTTCTTTGCTGTTGCTTTACTGCCCCCTTTGTGGAGTGGGGCTATGTCTGTTTGCTTTAGTACCTGAGGGACGACCCCCATGTCCATGCTCCCTCTCCATAGGATGGAAAAGGCTCGTGATAGGGGCTTCTTGCAGTTCTTGATGAACACGGAGTTCCATGAGTCTGGCCCTGGGGCAGAGTGCATGGGCATGTCATTTATCGCCTGTTCGAAGTCATTTGGCGTCAGGATAACATCGGATAGGCTTGTGTTAACCAAATTTTGTGGCTCTCTCATAAAAAATTCATTTTGATCTTTGACTCTCAGTCTGGTTAGCGGCTTGCTAAAAACTGAGTCATATTGGGACTTGAGTAGCTCACTCATTTCCTTGCTGTCATCTGTGTAGGACCCATCTTGTTTAAGTAGGGGCCCAATACTGGACGTTGTTCTCGACTTTGATTTGGCATAGGAGAAGAAATACTTGGGTTTCTTTCAATTTCATTTATGGCTTTTAGTTCTTCCCACGATTCCTGACTCCTATAATATTCCTTTAGCTTAAGTTCGATGCTTGCTATTTCTCTGACCAGTGTCTCCCTACGCATTTCAGATATATTGACCTCTTTTAGCCGCTCTGTTATTCTTTTCCATCGCCTGTAAAGGGAGCGCCTGTCTCTTTCTATTTTACATCTACTCCTCCTTTTTCTTAGAGGAATAAGCCTTGTGCATACATCGAGTGCCACCAAGTTAATCTGTTCTAGGCATAAGTTGGGGTCTGTGTTGCTTAGTATATCTTCCCAGCTTATATCGGTTAGGACTTGGTTTACTTGGTCCCACTTTATGTTTTTGTTATTGAAGTTGAATTTGGTGAATGCTCCCTCGTGACTAGTCTCATTATGTCGGTCTGGGGCTCCACGCATACATGTCTGAACCTCAATTATGTTGTGATCTGAGTATATTGTTTTTGATATGGTGACATTTCTTATCAGATCATCATTGTTAGTGAAGATGAGGTCTAGTGTATTCTCCAGTCTAGTAGGCTCTATTATTTGCTGGTTTAAATTGAATTTTGTGCAGAGATTTAAAAGCTCATGTGAGTGTGAGTTTTCATCAGAGCTGCCTCCTGGTGTTATTACTGCAACAATATTATTTGCTATATTCCTCCATTTTAGGTGCCTTAAGTTGAAATCCCCCAGGAGCAAGATGTTGGGTGCAGGAGCTGGAAGATTTTCCAGACAGTGGTCAATTTTTAGCAGCTGTTCCTGGAATTGCTGGGATGTTGCATCCGGAGGCTTGTAGACTACCACAATGACTAGGTTTTGGTTCTCGACCTTTACTGCTAAAACTTCCACTACATCATTTGAGGCATTTAGCAATTCTGTGCAAACAAGTGACTTTGCAATGTACAGGCCAACCCTCCCCCCCCTTTTGCCTGTTCACTCTGTCACATCTGTATAGGTTTTAACCTAGGATCCATATTTTGTTGTCCAAGTGATCCTTTATGTGGGTCTCAGTGAAAGCCGCGAACACTGCCTTTGCCTCTGCAAGCAGTCCATGGATGAAAGGTATTTTGTTGTTTGTTGCTGGCTTTAGACCCTGTATATTTGCAAAGAAGAATGTCATCGGACTGGTGGTATTGTTGGTACTGGGGGGGGATTTTTTTTCCGGCATCAGTAACATCCAGTAAATAACAATCAGTAACTGTCAGCAAATAACCAGTATCATTGAGAAAGAGTCAGTAGCAGTCAATAACGGTCAGTAATATCCACTAACAGTCAGCTGTAACACAGTACGGTAACTGTGTATTTCTTTCTCCAATATCTCCTGACGAACCCCCACGACATAGTAACAGTAACGTCCAGTAACTGTCAATAACAGTGACCAATAACAGTTCAGTAACAGTACAGTAACATTAAAGTAACAGTATAATAACAGTACAGTAACAGTCAGTGACCGTCCAGTAACAGGCAGTCAACAGTCACTAACCATCCAGTAACAGTCACCAAACCTGTATTCATTCCCTGGAATGCAGGCGGGAGAGATACATGATTATATACACCTGGAAAATCCTAGAGGGACTAGTACCGAACTTGCACACGAAAATCACTCACTACGAAAGCAAAAGACTTGGCAGACGATGCAACATCCCCCCAATGAAAAGCAGGGGTGTCACTAGCACGTTAAGAGACCATACAATAAGTGTAAGGGGCCCGAGACTGTTCAACTGCCTCCCAGCATACATAAGGGGAATTACCAACAGACCCCTGGCAATCTTCAAGCTGGCACTGGACAAGCACCTAAAGTCGGTTCCTGACCAGCCGGCCTGTGGCTTGTACGTTGGTTTGCGTGCAGCCAGCAGCAACAGCCTGGTTGATCAGGCTCTGATCCACCAGGAGGCCTGGTCACAGACCGGGCCGCAGGGGCGTTGACCCCCGGAACTCTCTCCAGGTAAACTCCAGGTAAACAGCACAGTAACAGTGAGTAACAGCCACCAACAGCACAGTAACAGTGAGTAACAGTCACTAACCATCCAGTAATAGTCACTAACAGCACAGTAACAGTCACAAACAGCATAGTAACAGCCAGTAACAGTCACTAACCACCCAGTAACAGTCACTAACCAGCCAATAAGTCACTAACCAGCCAAAAAGTCACTAACCACCCAGTAAGCCACTAGCCAGCCAGTAACAGTCACTAACCAGCCAGTAACTCACTAATCACCCAATAACAGTCACTAACCAGCCAGCATCAGTCACTAACCACCCAGTAATAGTCACTAACCACCCAGTAACAGTCACTAACCAGCCAGTAACAGTCACTAACCACCCAGTAACAGTCATTAACCAGCCAGTAAGTCACTAACCAGCCAATAAGTCACTAACCACCCAGTAAGTCACTAGCCAGCCAGTAACAGTCACTAACCAGCCAGTAACAGTCACTAACCACCCAGTAACAGTCATTAACCACCCAGTAAGTCACTAGCCAGCCAGTAAGTCACTAGCCAGCCAGTAACAGTCACTAACCACCCAGTAACAGTCACTAACCACCCAGTAACAGTCACTAACCACCCAGTAACAGTCAATAACCAGCCAGTAAGTCAATAACCAGCCAGTAAGTCAATAACCAGCCAATAAGTCACTAACCACCCAGTAAGTCACTAGCCAGCCAGTAAGTCACTAGCCAGCCAGTAACAGTCACTAACCACCCAGTAACAGTCACTAACCACCCAGTAACAGTCAATAACCAGCCAGTAAGTCAATAACCAGCCAGTAAGTCAATAACCAGCCAGTAAGTCACTAACCACCCAGTAAGTCACTAGCCAGCCAGTAAGTCACTAACCAGCCAGTAACAGTCACTAACCACCCAGTAACAGTCACTAACCAGCCAATAAGTCACTAACCAGCCAATAAGTCACTAACCACCCAGTAAGTCACTAGCCAGCCAGTAAGTCACTAGCCAGCCAGTAACAGTCACTAACCACCCAGTAACAGTCACTAACCACCCAGTAACAGTCAATAACCAGCCAGTAAGTCAATAACCAGCCAGTAAATCAATAACCAGCCAATAAGTCACTAACCACCCAGTAAGTCACTAGCCAGCCAGTAAGTCACTAGCCAGCCAGTAACAGTCACTAACCACCCAGTAACAGTCACTAACCACCCAGTAACAGTCAATAACCAGCCAGTAAGTCAATAACCAGCCAATAAGTCACTAACCACCCAGTAAGTCACTAGCCAGCCAGTAAGTCACTAGCCAGCCAGTAACAGTCACTAATCACCCAATAACAGTCACTAACCACCCAGTAACAGTCACTAACCACCCAGTAACAGTCACTAACCACCCAGTAACAGTCACTAGCCAGCCAGTAACAGCCACTAACCAGCCAGTAACAGTCACTAGCTAGCCAGTAACAGTCACTAACCAGCCAGTAACAGTCACTAGCTAGCCAGTAACAGTCACTAGCCAGCCAGTAACAGTCACTAGCCAGCCAGTAACAGTCACTAGTCAGCCAGTAACAGTCAGTAAAAATCACTATCCATCCAGTAAGTTAGTAACAGCCAGTGACCATCCAGTAACAGTCAATAACCATCCAGTAACAGCCAGTAAAAGTGCAGTAACAGTAACATTCAGTAATCGACAAAAATCATCCAGTAACAGAAACAGCACAGTAACAGTTCAGTAAAGTAACAGTAACAGTACTGTAAATAAGCAACATCCAGTAAAGTAACAATACAGTAACAGAACAGTAACAGTACAATAAACAATACAGTAACAGTACAGTAAAGTAACAATACAGTAACAGAACAGTAACAGTAAAGTAACAGTAGAGGTAGTACAGTAACAGTACAGTAACAGTGAAAGTAATAGTACAGTAACAGTACAGAAACAATGAAGTAGCAGTACAGTAATAATACAGTAACAGTGAAGTAACAGTATAGTAACAGTACAGCAACAATAACATTACAGTAACAGTAAAGTAATAATACAGTAACAGTACAGCAACACTAAAGCAACAGTACAGTACCACTAAAGTAACAGTATAGTAACACTAAAGTAACAGTACAGAAACAGTACAGTAACAGTATAGTAACAATGCAGTAACAGTACCGTGACAGTACAGTAACAGTGAAGTAAAAGTATAGTAACAGTACAGTAACACTAAAGTAACAGTACAGAAACAGAACAGTAACAATACAGTAACAGAACAGTAACAGAACAGTAACAATACAGTAACAGTACAGTAACAATACAGTAGCAGAACAGAAACAGTACAGTAGCAGAACAGTAACAATACACTAACAGTACAGTAACAATACAGTAACAGTACAGTGAAAATACAGTAGCAGTACAGTAATAATACAGTAACAGTATAGTAACAATACAGTAACAGTACAGTAACAGTACATTAACAGAACAGTAACAGTATAGTAGCAGTACAGTAACAATACATTAACAGTACTGTAACAGAACAGTAACAGTACAGTAACAATATGGTAACAGTATAGTAACAATACAGTAACAGGACAGTAACAGAACAGTAACAGTACAGTAACAGCACAGTAACAGCACAGTAACAGCACAGTAACAGCACAGTAACAGCACTGTAACAGCACTGTAACAGCACTGTAACAGCACAGTAACAGCACTGTAACAGCACTGTAACAGCACAGTAACAGTACATTATTATTATTATAATCAAGGGGAAGCGCTAAACCCGTAGGATTATACAGCGCCTGGGAGGGGATGTGGAAGGCATTCAGGCTTAATTCGGGGAACTGGAGCATAGATCCAATTCCCTAAATCAAGAGCCCCTCACCAACATCAAGGAACCTTCCCTGAGGGGAGTAACAGTACAGTAAGAGCACAGTAACAGTACAGTAACAGAACAGTAACAGAACAGTAACAGTACAGTAACAGTACAGTAACAATAAAGTAACAGTACAGCAACAGTACAGTAACAGTACAGCAACAGTAACAGTAACAGTACAGTAACAGTACAATAACAGTACAGTAACAGAACAGTACAGTAACAATACAGTAACAGTACAGTAACAGAACAGTAACAGTAACAGTACAGTAACAGCACAGTAACAGTAACAGTACAGTAACAGTAACAGTGCAGTAACAGTACAGTAACAATAAAGTAACAGTACAGTAACAGTACAGTAACAGTAACAGTACAGTAACAGTACAGTAACAGTACAGTAACAGTACAATAACAGTACAGTAACAGTACAATAACAGTACAGTAACAGTACAGTAACAGTACAGTAACAGTACAGCAACAGTACAGTAACAGTACAGTAACAGTACAGTAACAGTACAGTAACAGTACAATAACAGTACAATAACAGTACAGCAACAATATAGTAACAGTATAGTAACAGTACAGTAACAGTAACAGTACAGTAACAGTACAGTAACAGTACAGTAACAGTACAGTAACAGTACAGTAACAATACAGTAACAATACAGTAACAGTACAGTAACAGTACAGTAACAGTACAGTAACAGTACAGTAACAGTAACAATACAGTAACAGTAACAATACAGTAACAGTAACAATATAGTAACAGTAACAATACAGTAACAGTACAGTAACAGTAACAATACAGTAACAATAACAATACAGTAACAGAACAGTAACAATACAGTAACAGAACAGTAACAATACAGTAACAGCAACAAAACAGTAACAATACAGTAACAGTACAGTAACAGTAACAATACAGTAACAAAACAGTAACAATACAGTAACATACAGTAACAGTATAGTAACAGTACAGGAACAGTACAGTAACAGTACAGTAACAGTACAGTAACAGTACAGTAACAGTACAGTAACAGTACAGTAACAGTACAGTAATGGTATAGTAACAGTACAGTAACAGTACAGTAACAGTAACAATACAGTAACTAACAATACAGTAACAGTAACAAAGCAGTAACAATACAGTAACAGTAACAAAACAGTAACAATACAGTAACAGTAACAAAGCAGTAACAATACAGTAACAGTAACGAAACAGTAACAATACAGTAACAGTAACAAAGTAACAATACAGTAACAGTAACAAAACAGTAATACAGTAACAGTAACAAAACAGTAACAATACAGTAACAGTAACAGTAACAAAACAGTAACAATACAGTAACAGTAACAAAGCAGTAACAATACAGTAACAGTAACGAAACAGTAACAATACAGTAACAGTAACAAAACAGTAACAATACAGTAACAGTAACAAAACAGTAACAATACAGTAACAGTAACAAAACAGTAACAATACAGTAACAGTAACAAAACAGTAACAATACAGTAACAGTAACAAAACAGTAACAATACAGTAACAGTAACAATACAGTAACAGTAACAATACAGTAACAGTAACAATACAGTAACAGTACAGTAACAGATTAAGAGTCACCATCCAGTCACTGGGTTGAATCAGTGGGTCTTAACCTAATTCTACTACCGACACCGACATATTTAACCTTAAATACCCACTTAACAAGGTGCCCCTGGGTGCCCGAACCTATACCACATCTTCCCTGGAGCCCTTGGGCCCCATGCAGCCCCTATTCCAGGCCTTAAACCCCTAAATTAAGAGAAATATTGGGCAAAATAAGGTCCGGGACGGACAACTCCACGGCCCTGATAGGGGCTTCCCTAAGACCACCCCTTATTTAACCCCTTTTCCCCTTCTGTAACAACCCCTATAACACCCACAACCCCCGTTATACGTCCCCGTAACGGTAAAGCATACTCACGTCCCCGTTGGAAGGAAGAGAGAAGCACAACGGGCGAGAATACAGGAGGTAAACAGTCAACAGTGAACAGCGGCGGACAAGATGGCCGCCGCCGCCACTAAACTCACCAAGGCTTCTCCTGTTTGAATTTAATTATGAATTACTCATCCCACCTAAAACTTATATTAATAAAATATATTACTAATTAATCTTCTAGAACCACATTAACTTTGAAAGCGAGTGGATTCCGACTTTAGAAAATAAAATTTGCATTTCCGTATCCCTCTATTTAAAATTAATTTCTTTTATAAATTCCAAAGGCATATAATATATTAAAATATATAACTATTGTAGAAATAAAGAATAATCATAGATAAAAGTAAGATAAATTGTTTATATGAAGCCGGTAAAACGAGCAGCATTTCGGACACGGTCAAATTTTAAATTTTTTTATAATTTTTAAATTTGGAAGATAAATTAAGCAATAATTCGCCACAAAATAATAAAAAAGCGATTGTGGTCATGATTATTAACTCGAATTGATGAATATAACTGGAATGATAGATTTAAAGAGAGTAAATTCCTGGATGGACAGTAACAAAGTCGGTTTCGAACCCTTGTTAAAAATCTCTTTTTCAAAATCCATTCAAAATGTATTTCAAAATTGGAGGAAGAGATGGTAAATTTTGAGGTTAAGTTTAGAGTCTGTCAGTCTTGATGACTGGTGACAGTCAGTACCTCAGTCTTGATGACTGGAGGTAGTCAATACCTCAGTCTTGTTGACTGGTGATAGTCAGTACCTAAGTCTTGATGACTGGTGAGATCCTCCGACATGATAACTCCCAGGTCTTTGACGTTGGTTTCTCGCTCTATTTTGTGGCTGGAATTTGTTTTATACTCTGATGAAGTTTTAATTTCCTCAGGAGTGGCTTAAGTGTTCTCAAACGTCTACACGGGGTAACTACTGTAAACAATATATGTGTGGAAAATTGCACTTATCTGAATGTAACTAATTATGTACATAACAGTAAATGATAACAAAGATAATTATTATTTATCAATGTTACATAGACAAGTAGGAATTTGGGACACCTAGGTCGCAAAAAATGTCCCCCTTCGATACCTACCACTGTCATATCCACAAGTTGCTCTGGACCTATTAATTAAATGAAATATACATACATACAAACTCTCTCCAGGTAAACTCCAGGTAAACACCAGGAATACTGGTAAATATGTAAATTTGTGGACTGTATATTAAAAATAATAAATGGTTATATATATACACAATTACATAACAGAAGGAAAATATATCTTAATACCACTCACCAATTTGACTGGAGATTAATGTGTATCATACTCAGAAAACCTCACTCTAACTAAATCTATGAAAATAATGCTGGCCAGAATTACACACAAATCTAGAGAGCTTATCTGAGGTTCCTGGAGCTGTCTTGTCCAGTCGTCTGATATCTCAAGTTATGCAGGAATGCACATCAACCAATTTTGCCTCCTATTTGAGAGGTGTCAACACAATTTTAACCTCTAGAGCACGAAAAATTCTTCCCATTACACCAACGTTTATACAAAATTCAAAACCAAGATGGCGAGTCCCCTGCCCAGATGCAGGCTTTCCGTTTTCTAAGACAAATATTATTACATACAGTATAGGCCATCTATTTACCTATAAATTACCTTATTTCCGGAAAATATATACAGTATTTTCCACAGTCAGTACCTCAGTCTTGATGACTAGAGGTAGTCAATACCTCAGTCTTGTTGACTGGTGATAGTCAATACCTCAGTCTTGATGACTGGTGATAGTAAGTACCTCAGTCTTGTTGACTGGAGGTAGTCAATACCTCAGTTTTGATGACTGGAAGTAGTCAATACCTCAGTCTTGATGACTGGAGGTAGTCAATACCTCAGTCTTGATGGCTGGTGGTAGTCAATACCTCAGTCTTGATGACTGGTGGTAGTCAGTACCTCAGTCTTGATGACTGGTGGTAGTCAATACCTCAGTCTTGATGACTGGTGGTAGTCAATACCTCAGTTTTGATGACTGGAAGTAGTCAATACCTCAGTCTTGATGACTGGTGGTAGTCAGTACCTCAGTCTTGATGACTGGAGGTAGTCAATACCTCAGTCTTGATGGCTGGTGGTAGTCAATACCTCAGTCTTGATGACTGGAGGTAGTCAATACCTCAGTCTTGATGACTGGTGGTAGTCAATACCTCAGTCTTGATGACTGGAGGTAGTCAATACCTCAGTCTTGATGACTGGTGGTAGTCAATACCTCAGTCTTGATGACTGGTGGTAGTCAATACCTCAGTTTTGATGACTGGAAGTAGTCAATACCTCAGTCTTGATGACTGGTGGTAGTCAATACCTCAGTCTTGATGGCTGGTGGTAGTCAATACCTCAGTCTTGATGACTGGTGGTAGTCAATACCTCAGTCTTGATGACTGGTGGTAGTCAATACCTCAGTTTTGATGACTGGAAGTAGTCAATACCTTAGTCTTGATGACTGGTGGTAGTCAATACCTCAGTCTTGATGACTGGTGGTAGTCAATGCCTCAGTTTTGATGACTGGAAGTAGTCAATACCTCAGTCTTGATGACTGGAGGTAGTCAATACCTCAGTCTTGATGGCTGGTGGTAGTCAATACCTCAGTCTTGATGACTGGTGGTAGTCAGTACCTCAGTCTTGATGACTGGTGGTAGTCAATACCTCAGTCTTGATGGCTGGTGGTAGTCAATACCTCAGTCTTGATGACTGGTGGTAGTCAATACCTCAGTCTTGATGACTGGAGGTAGTCAATACCTCAGTCTTGATGACTGGTGGTAGTCAATACCTCAGTCTTGATGACTGGAGGTAGTCAATACCTCAGTTTTGATGACTGGAAGTAGTCAATACCTCAGTCTTGATGACTGGAGGTAGTCAATACCTCAGTCTTGATGGCTGGTGGTAGTCAATACCTCAGTCTTGATGACTGGTGGTAGTCAGTACCTCAGTCTTGATGACTGGAGGTAGTCAATACCTCAGTCTTGATGACTGGAGGTAGTCAATACCTCAGTATTGTGGTGACGTGTACTTAGCTCTGTGAAAACCTGTTTGTGCGCTCTCTACGGATTGATGCAAGATGCCCTCCATCGAGCAACTTTACCAACAGCTTAAGGAAGAATTGAGGATGGCGAAGATGGAGATTTGGCGACTGACTGAGGAAAACAAGAAGATTCGTAGTAGTCCTCCTGTTTTGATTCCTCAGATCAAGAAGGGAAACTGGTCAGTGTCTGGACAGCAGGGAACGAAGTTGACGATCAAGAAGACGAATGGAAAGGTAGAAATGATGAAGAAGAAAGAGACTGCTGTGGAAACTGTTGTGGAAACATCTAATACATTCTCAGTGCTACCCGTCGAATGTGAGTCGACTACTGGGAACATCACAACGAATGACACCAAGGAAGGTAAGAATATTGTTGTTGTTGGGGATAGCCAAGTTAGGTATATAGATAGGGTGTTCTGCTTGAAGGACAGGAGTAGGAGGCAGAGTGTTTGCTTTCCTGGGGCTGGGATGGAGGATATTGTTAGCCGTCTGGATGACATCATCAGAGGTAATGGGAGCAATCCTATTATCTGTCTCAGTGCTCCTCTTCAAGGGGGGCTCCTTGTTGTGGTGAAGAGGCTCTTGGTCTGAGGAATTAGACCTGTTGGTCTCCTTCCTCAGACCGAACCTAATTACTCCCCAATCCCCCCTTCCCTATCCCATCCTCCCCATCCTCCCCTTTTTCCTTTCCTCCTCCTCCTCCCCACCCCTCCCTATTGCCCTTCCTCTTTTTGGCCTTTGGAATTTCTCCCTCAGGCGTGCTAGTTCCTAGGTAGGGGGAAGGATACCAGGGTCCATCCCATTCTGTTGAGGCTCTTGGTGGTGGCATAGTTTGCCGTGGAATCTGGATCGCCTGGGGATGTCCCGATCCCTCTCTGGTATCCCTGAGTGTAGCTTTGGGTGTCTTTCAGGCGACGGGTGTTTCTCTGGAAGCCTCCTTTCGGATTCCGGGGTGGTGGCCAAAGGAGGTATGCTTTGTGGCAGATATCCGACTGCCCTCTCTTTTGTCCACCGAGGTAGCTCGGCAGATGTGAGGTTGCTATCCCGGATTGCTGGTTTACTGGCATGAAGGGTAGGGTATGGCACAGGTTCCATGCTGCATCTGCACTACTAGCGGTGCTGAGGTCCTCTTGGGCATGGAGGGAGATTTCCGGCCCTTTCATTCCTTCTTTGAACTATTCCTCCCCACTCCCCCCTTTTTTTATTCTTTTTTTTTATTTTTATTTTCTTTTCTTCTTTCTTTTTTTTCTTAAAAACAAAAAGCAAAGGAGTAACCTAACCATGGAGAACCCAATCCATGAACCCACTACCCCCGGGCCCCTTCGTGATACCGCACCCCATTCTGACCCTGCCTTGTTTTTAGACCACTTTTCGGACACTCCTGATGCCCCTGTACCTCTTGCTGGTGCTGTTTCCTCACCCGCTTCAGGTACCGGGGCTACGACTGACTCCTTCAATTTGTCTGATCTCTGCTCTCCTTTGACTATGCTTCTGGCGTCTCCCTCTATGGTATGGCAATTTTCGAATTGCCAGCCCGTTTCACGACGGACCAACTCCGGTCCTACTCCTAAACCCCAACATCAATCTCCTGATGATGTTCCTTTGTTACCTTCCCATTCTACTTGGAAACGACCGACACATCATGCATTCCCTCTCCACGCTCAGTTTTGAACCACACAATGGACTAAATTCTTTACTTTAAGGCCGACTTCTTCTTCTGCCTATCTTTCTGACCATAGTATTGGCAAAGCGCTCCTGCATCATGTTGGTAGAGATATTTCATTTCATGCTCTCAAGAGTGGTACGCGCATTGTCGCTGTCCAGAATGCTACCCAAGCTCATGATCTTTCTCTCCTTTTGCATATCGATACTACTCCTATCACTATTGAAAAACATCTTTCTCTCAATTCTTGTAGTGGTACTGTCATTCTGCCCCATACCATAGTCCAAAAGAATTTCCAGTCATGTGGCAATGACATTCTTGAACAGCTGGAACTCCAGGATCTCCCAATCCTCAAAGTAGACACTTATGTCCTTCCTGCACACGGGCGGAGACGTTACCCTTGCAATGTGGCTCGATTAACTTTCGACAGCCGTGAACTCCCGTCCTCTGTTTATGTCACGGGACATCGGTTACAAGTTCGAAAGGTGATCCCTACACCACAACAGTGTAGAAATTGCTGGCGTTTTGGTCACCCAGCAAAATATTGCAGATCTATAGCCGAATGCCCAGTCTGTGGTGCCGACGACCATTCTAATGCATCTTGCAGTCAACCTCCATCTTGCCTTAATTGTAATGAGGCTCACCCTTCGTACTCTTGCTGTTGCCATGTCTACTTGAATGAGCGTGAAATCCGTTGCCTCAAAGAGGCAGAAGGTCTCCCTTATGCTATGGCAGTTACTCATCTCCGCCTCCAAGGGAGACTACCCCGTGTTTCTTATTCTCATGTTTCAAAACGTCCCCCCACTTCTGGGGTCCCATCTTCTGCAGCCTCCTCTGTTGTTGCCCCTCCCATAGCCACTCCAGCATCTAATCCTTTTGCTGTCCTTGGTTCTGACGTCCCGACTACAATTCAGTCTGTTCTCACATCTTTGCGTCCTTCCTCGCAAGCCCCAGTATCAACAAGACCCCGTACGACACCTTATACCAATCGCCCCTCTACTTCTCAGAAGTCCAAAAAATCCCCAGTGCTCAAATCTTCTTTGCCCCTTCCTTCCCTTCTTCCACCTCCGCACTTTACCTTTCCAGTCTCTGTGTCTAGTTCTTCCCCTCTCTCTGGCTCTATTACAAGTGTGGAGGCTCACCCTACTCCTTGTACTATACCTTCCACCCCCTTCCCCTCCCAAGTTTTCCCCTCTTCTGCCACCTCCCAGGTTTCTGCCTCTTCTGTTCCCTCCTACCCTTCTTCTACAGTTCCCTACACTCTTTCGTCCCCCTCTACTTTGGTACAGTCCATTACTGTCCCAATCTTTACTCACCCTCCTCCTTCTACCTACAATATTGTCTCCCATACATCTTTGAATTCAGAAGCACTTGAAGCCATTTCAGAATATATTGCAGAGACTAAACCTTCAATGGGCACTGATCCACCTCCTACTCCCTCTCTTCCCTCTCCTCCATCTCCACAACTCCATTCTTCGCAATGCTCCGTTCCTTTGCTACTTGAACATCTTCCAATGCCACCACACGTTGACTTTTCTAACCCCTCTTGTCCGCAGGTGCCCTTCCCTATGGATTCCTGGTATTTTCTTTATTGCCAATCATGGCCTATTTACAGTGGAATATCCGCAGCCTCAGGGGTAATCGGGGTGAGCTTCAGATGTTGCTTTCCAGGTTTTCCCCTGTTGGTGCTTGCTTACAAGAACCAAAATTACACTCATCTGTTTTCCAACCTATCTCATGCTATAATTTATTGTATTCTTCAGATCCTTTCTCAGATGGGACCTTTAATGAAAGTGCCCTTCTCCTACACAATGATATTCCGTACTGTCAACTATTTGTCCATACCTCGCTGCATTACACTGCAGCCCGTATTCACTTGACTAAGTGGTTTACAATACTGTGGACCCCCGGTTAACGATTTTAATCCGTGCAAGAGGGATAATTGTTATGCGAAATAATCGTTATGCGAATGAATTTTCCCCATAAGAAATAATGGAAATAAAATTAATCCGTGCAAGACGCCCAAAAGTATGAAAAAATTTTTTTTTTACCACATGAAATGTTAATTTTAATACACACAAACTGAAAAAGGCATGCACAATTACATGACACTTACTTTTATTGAAGATCTGGTGATGATTGATGGGATGGGAGGAGGGGAGAGCATTATCTTCTTACTGTTTAGAAGGGGAATCCCCTTCCATTACGACTTGAGGTAGCAAGTCCTTTTCCGGGGTTACTTCCCTTCTTCTTTTAATGCCACTAGGACCAGCTTGAGAGTCACTGGACCTCTGTCGCACAACAAATCTGTCCATAGAGCTCTGTACCTCCCGTTCCTTTACGATTTGTCTAAAATGGGCCACAACATTGTCATTGAAATAGTCACCAGCACGGCTTGCAACAGCTGTGTCAGGGTGATTTTCATCTATAAAGGTTTGCAGTTCAACCCACTGTGCACACATTTCCTTAATCTTTGAAGTAGGCACAATGGATTCCACAACTGGCATAGGCTTCTCAGGGTTAGCCCCAAACCCTTCAAAATCTTTCTTAATTTCCATACTAATTCTCACCCTTTTTACCACAGGGTTGGCACTAGAAGCTTTCTTGGGGCCCATGGTCACTTATTTTCCAGAAACAGCACCGAAAACACTGTAATAATACGAAATATTCCGAGTGTATGCTTGGATGTTACCGCGGAGGCTGGCTGGTAAACAATGGGACGGCCGGCACATGTGAGGCTGGCTGAGGGCACATTGGACGCGTCTCGGACGAAAATCGGTAAGCGGGTTTTTAATTGGTATGCGCGGCAAAAATTTTGCGATAAAAGTAATCGGTATGCGGAAAAATCGCTATGTGATGCCATCGTTATGCGGGGGTCCACTGTATGTTCTTTATATCTCTCTCCTTCTCGAGCATTTTCTATCCCAGATTTTGCCTTTCTAGTTTCATCCTTACCACCACCACTTCTGTTACTTGGTGATTTTAACGCCCACCATTTCCTCTGGGGAGGGTCTCATTGTGACTCACGAGGCATCCAGTTGGAGGCTTTTCTCGCCTCTAACCCCCTCCATGTTTTAAATACGGTTACTCCCACCCATTTTGATCCTCGTACACATACTCTCTCTTGCATCGATCTATCAGTCTGATATAACTTTCTCGGCTTTCTGAAAATCAACTGGATGGTTAAAACCTCTCTCATGAGAGATATTTTAACCATCCAATTGATTTTCTAAAAGTGTAATAAAGTTTATTATGGTAAATTGGAAAAAAGACTTTACTAAGATTACAACAATATAAATACACTGCCTTTCATGGTAGCACCAATACCAGGGGCGACAGCATCATCTGGCCAAGTACTTTTATTTTCCCAGTTATTATAGAATGCTGTCAGGTTTTCTGTGAAGGCCGTTTTGATGTTTCTAATCTTTTAGTACAGATGTGATTTTTCCCACATTTGGTTCTAATTTTGGCGTACCCATAAACACTTCCCTGGTTTAATATCTCTTGCAGATGATTCCTGAATATCTGCAAAAGATGCATGGACCCATTTCCCACAGAGATGCATGTAATTCATGCAGAATCCCTGTGTAGCCTGAGGGTGCAGGCCACACAGGGATCCATGATATAGATTTTGGTAATATTCATCTAATATTCATCTAATAACCTTCTTAAAGTGTAAATTTATCAGTTTGTAGTGTATCTTTTTATCTTTTGTTGTTGGGTTTATAAGTATGTGTATCTTATCGCTGCTAGCCGTTTCTCTTGTTGGGTGGGTGTTAAGGGCACCTAAAAACCCTACCAGGCTATGAATCCAGTTGGTGATATTTGGACACTGTTTAGCTAGGGTATTGCAATTGAGGTAAAAAGTTTACTGGAAAAATATTGGCTTGCTGTTGAGTATATTGCGATCTCTGGCAACTCTTCAATTTACACAGTTTCGTAACTGTGCGCCTCTTATTTCCATAAGTTGAACTTCATGTTCACAAGAAAGAATTAAAAGAGAAATTCTAGTATTTTTTCATTCCACCACACCAGGTATTTTGGTGACAACAATATTTGTTATAAAACACTGGTGTGAGGTTCACGACTCGTCTGGTACTCCTGGCGACTGTTGGCAATGAGTCAGTCAAAGCAACTCACTTCCACTGGTGACCCCATAAAATCTAGTTAAAATCCTAGATTTTCGTATTTTCCATAGATACGTACCTTATGATATCAGTGGATTATATGTAGGGTAGATTAGCAGATTGTAGGAAATTATTAAACGTACTGACTTGTATAGTACAATCCTGCGACAACAGGCAACTGTTTACAACAAGAGTTCAAACCAGTAGGAAACAAATTTCCTCTTAGTTTCATCACATTTATTGGGGTATCTTATCTATACACTACTGGATACCCTCCACAAGGCAGACCTCCTTCTGCCACCACCTCCCGGAATCTGACAGGCAGCCTCCAGAGATACACCCGTCACCTGAAAGACACTCGAAGCCTCCCTCCAGGAAGCTGGGGGATTGCGACATCCCCAGATGATCCAGATTCCATGACAAACAACACTACCAAGGACCTCAACGGAATGGTACACTTCCCTCTACCTACGGTACTCTTCCTTCTACCTAGGAACTAGAATACCTGAGGGGAAGGACCCCAAAGGCTGAAAACAGGAAAGGGAGAGAGGAGGAATGGGAAACGAGGGATATGGAGGATGGAACAGGGAAAGGGATAGGGGAGGGGGTAATTAGGTTTGGCCAGTGGAAGAAAACCAAAAAGTACAATTCCTCAGACCAAATGCCTCTTCGCCGTGCTAAGGAGTCCCCCACCCTCTAGAAGAGGTCCCATCATGAAGACTGAGGGACTGACTACCACCAGTTATGCCGCCAGTCACGAAGACTGAGGGACTGACTACCATCAGTCATCAAGACTGAGGGACTGACTACCATCAGTTATGAAGGCTGAGGGACTAATTACCACCAGTCATCAAGACTGAGATATTGACTACCACTAGTCATCAAGACTGAGGTATTGACTACCTCCAGCCATTAAGACTAAGGTATTGACTACCACCAGTCATCAAGACTGAGGTATTGACTACCTCCAGTCATTAAGACTAAGGAATTGACTACCACCAGTCATCAAGACTGAGATATTAAATACCACCAGTCATCAAGACTGGGGTATTGACCACCTGTATGAGGAAATGACATTTATATTAAAAGACAAGAACACCAATAAAAGATTCTTCTTGAAAGACATGTCAGCATGGTATGACGGCTGGGAAAATACGATGGGTGGTAGGGATGGGGCTGTCTTGGACATTGCTCCTGAGGGTGCTAGTGCTGTCCTGGAGGACAGTGCTAAGGGTGCTAGTGTAATCCTGGAGGACAGTGCTGAGGGTGCTAGTGTAGTCCTGGAGGACAGTGATCCTGAGGGTGCTAGTTCTGTCCTGGAGGAAAGTGCCCCAGAGGGTTCTAGTGATGTCCTGGAAGAGAGTGCTGGTGAGGTTACTAGTGTTTTCCTGGAGGGCAGTGAAGAGAGTGCTATTCAGTCCACAGAGGTTCTAAATAGAGATACAGCTGGAGATGGACCAAAATGGGATGATGTCTCAGGTAACAGTGTCGACACACTACCAGCAAAACCTGGTGGAAGCACTGATGTCAATACTGGGGCGAAAGATAGGGAGGAAACAGGAACAATAAATGCACCAGCATAAAACGTAGCTACAGTAAATCCTAGGTATTGGTTGTAGTCAATACCTCAGTCTTGATTACTGGTGGTAGTCAATACCTAAGTCTTGATGACTGGTGGTAGTAAATACCTCAGTCTTGATGACTGGTGGAGTCAATACCTCAGTCTTGATGACTGGTGGTAGTCAATACCTCAGTCTTGATGACTGGAGGTAGTCAATACCTCAGTCTTGATGACTGGACTCAATACCCCAGTCTTGATGACTGGTGGTAATCAATACCTCAGTCTTGATAACTGGTGGTAGTCAATACCTCAGTCTTGATGACTGTTGGTAGTAAATAACCTAGTCTTGATGACTGGAGGTAGTCAATACCCCAGTCTTGATGACTGGTGGTAGTCAATACCTCAGTTTTGATGACTGGTGGTACTCTACCTCAGTCTTGATCCGGGTGTCATCCGCAATGGAAGACACGGAGCTATGACTTACATCTCTTATGGAAGATTTTCTAGGGTGATTACTTGTACGTACCTCAACATTACATACATACGAGTAATCTCATTGGGAGACAACAACTATAATGTTTACCGTAGTCACCCCGTGTAGACATGTGAGAAAACTTAACCACCTCTGGTCACTGCAGGTGGCCCCCTCGACCCTCACAATCTTATCCATATCTATCCGAGACCAGTACAAGTTGGATAGCACCCACAAGTACGGAGCTACTTATTAATTGTGGTCTGTATAGATTATATTAGTTTAACTGAATGAAGGTGGGGGGGGGGGGTAGGATTCACATGGATACATCCATCAAAGAAAAACATTTGTACATAATCCCACCACTTACCAGATATTCTCTGGTGGTCACTTGATGTGGCTGGATCACCCATAACCTATCCAATTACAACATACCTAACTGGCCAGTATCAGTCTGCTATAACTAGAAGGGTTACTTAACTGTGGGTGATTGATACTCCTTATTTCCTCCATTCACCATCTCATTTCGATGTCCTGCTACACCGACACGGTTCTTATTCCAGCAGGACGAGTTATCCGTTGGTTTGTCCCAGTTTAGAAGTCGTGACTCCATAAAACTTCACTATCCTCTGGACGGGAACAACGCAGTCTAACGTGTTCACTCGGAGCAGGGCGACTTATTTCACTTCATGCATTCTCTTAACTTAATGTTATTATCATTAATTACATTGCAATTCACAAGACGATTTAATATCTCATAATTATTATACACATTAAAGGTCACTCCATTAAGATCTGGGACCGATGAGTGAGGATTAACTCACGGGTAATTTTCCCTGGACACATTCCATGGCGGCGCACCCATCACCCCCAGTCCTACCATTATTCACTAATTTTACCACTTATTTACAGCAGTGCCGTCAATCACGTTCCCTCACTTTTCACCAGGGACAGTCACGACTGGAGTGGAGGCCAATGTCTGTGCCTCAGCTCCTGAAGTGTGCTCAGTTGGTGGAGGATTATTGTCATTTCTTGCCAGTCTTTTTTCCCTCCTAATTTTAAAAAACTTCTGTCCCTGGGGAGGTTATGGCTCCTCTCTTTCGTTTCCCATAGTCTGGCTGGTCTGTCTTCTAGTCCCTTTAGATGATGTGCCTGGCAGCATGCGTTGTAGCATTTTGTTTCATGGGTTGATGAGTGACTCATTTCTGGGTGGAATAAGTTACAGGAGGGGAAGTTGCACTCTCCTGTTGTCATGTGGGTGTGGCAGTTTTTGGGATGGTCAAAGGCGCATGTCCCACCTGTTTTACCAGATATACCGTGCCTGCAGATACCCAAGGCATAGTATTTACATATATTGTAATTCTGTTTCCTAGGATTTACTGTAGCTACGTTTTCTGCTGGTGCATTTATTGTTCCTCTTTCATCCCTATCTTTCGCCCCAGTATTGACATCAGTGCTTCCACCAGGTTTTGCTGGTAGTGTGTCGACACTGTTACCTGAGACATCATCCCATTTCAGTCCATCTCCAGCTGTATCTCTATTTAGAACCTCTGTGGACTGAATAGCGCTCTCTTCACTGCCCTCCAGGAAAACACTAGTAACCTCACCAGCACTCTCTTCCAGGACATCACTAGAACCCTCTGGGGCACTTTCCTCCAGGAGAGAACTAGCACCCTCAGGATCACTGTCCTCCAGGACTACATTAACACCCTCAGCACTGTCCTCCAGGATTACACTAGCACCCTTAGCACTGTCCTCCAGGACAGCACTAGCACCCTCAGGAGCACTGTCCAAGACAGCCCCATCCCTACCAACCATCGTATTTTCCCAGCTGTCATACCATGTTGACATGTCTTTCAAGAAGGATCTTTTATTGGTGTTCTTGTCTTTTAATATAGATGTCATTTCCTCATACAGGTGGTCAATACCCCAGGCTTGATGACTGGTGGCAGTTAATATCTCAGTCTTGATGACTGGTGGTAGTTAATATCTCAGTCTTGATGACTTGTGGTAATTAGTACCTCAGCCTTCATAACTGATGGTAGTCAGTCCCTCAGTCGTCATGACTGATGGTAGTCAGTCCCTCAGTCTTCATGATGGGACCTCTTCAAGAGGGTGGGGGACTCCTTAGCACGCAAAGAGGCATTTGGTCTGAGGAATTGGACTTTTTGGTTTTCTTCCACTGGCCAAACCTAATTACCCCCTCCCCTATCCCTTTCCCTGTTCCATCCTCCATATCCCTCGTTTCCCATTCCTCCTCTCTCCCTTTCCTGTTTTCAGCCTTTGGGGTCCTTCCCCTCAGGTATTCTAGTTCCTAGGTAGAAGGAAGAGTACCGTAGGTAGAGGGAAGTGTACCATTCCGTTGAGGTCCTTGGTAGTGTTGTTTGTCATGGAATCTGGATCATCTGGGGATGTCGCAATCCCCCAGCTTCCTGGAGGGAGGCTTCGAGTGTCTTTCAGGTGACGGGTGTATCTCTGGAGGCTGCCTGTCAGATTCCGGGAGGTGGTGGCAGAAGGAGGTCTGCCTTGTGGAGGGTATCCAGTAGTGTATAGATAAGATACCCCAATAAATGTGATGAAACTAAGAGGAAATTTGTTTCCTACTGGTTTGAACTCTTGTTGTAAACAGTTGCCTGTTGTCGCAGGATTGTACTATACAAGTCAGTACGTTTAATAATTTCCTACAATCTGCTAATCTACCCTACATATAATCCACTGATATCATAAGGTACGTATCTATGGAAAATACGAAAATCTAGGATTTTAACTAGATTTTATGGGGTCACCAGTGGAAGTGAGTTGCTTTGACTGACTCATTAAACCATACCCCCGGCCGGGATTGAACCCGCGGTCATAGAGTCTCAAAACTCCAGCCCGTCGCGTTAGCCACTAGCCAACAGTCGCCAGGAGTACCAGACGAGTCGTGAACCTCACACCAGTGTTTTATAACAAATATTGTTGTCACCAAAATACCTGGTGTGGTGGAATGAAAAAATACTAGAATTTCTCTTTTAATTCTTTCTTGTGAACATGAAGTTCAACTTATGGAAATAAGAGGCGCACAGTTACGAAACTGTGTAAATTGAAGAGTTGCCAGAGATCGCAATATACTCAACAGCAAGCCAATATTTCTCCAGTAAACTTTTTACCTCAATTGCAATACCCTAGCTAAACAGTGATATCATAAAAATTAGTGTGGTGAAGTTAGGAACAAAATAAGAAAAGTTATATACAGTGATATAAGAAGGCCCGTCTCAGTCCATTAATAAGAACATAAGAACGTAAGAACGAAGGAACACTGCAGAAGGCCTACTGGCCCATGCGAGGCAGGTCCAAGTCTCCTACCGGCTTAAGCCAATGCACCCAACCTAGTCAAGTCAGGTCACATTGACTTAAGGGAGGAACACGGCAACCGACCTGGTAGCACAAGCTATCAGGTCTAACTCACACCCACCCACATCTACTCATGTATTTATCCAACCTATTTTTAAAGCTACACAACGTTCTGGCCTCTATAACTGTACTTGGGAGTTTGTTCCACTCATCCACAACTCTATTACCAAACCAGTACTTTCCTATATCCTTCCTGAATCTGAATTTTTCCAACTTAAAACCATTGCTGCGAGTCCTGTCTAGGCTAGATATTTTCAGCACACTATTTACATCCCCTTTATTTATTCCTGTCTTCCATTTATACACCTCAATCATATCCCCCCTAATTCTACGTCTTTCTAGAGAGTGCAGATTCAGGGCCCTTAGTCTATCCTCATAGGGAAGGTTTCTGATACATGGGATCAACTTTGTCATCCTCCTTTGTACATTTTCCAGAGAATTTATATCCATTCTGTAATACGGTGACCAAAACTGTGCAGCATAATCTAAATGAGGCCTAACCAAGGATGTATAGAGTTGAAGAACAACCTGAGGACTCCTATTATTTATGCTTCTTGATATGAAGCCAAGGATTCTATTAGCTTTATTGCGAACACTTATGCACTGTTGTCTTGGTTTCAGATTACTGCTAACCAGAACTCCTAAATCTTTTTCGCAATCCGTAATATTAAGATCTACATTATTTAGTTTATATGTGGCATGGTTATTGTCCTGTCCAACATTTAGAACTTTGCATTTGTCTATATTAAACTGCATCTGCCACTTCTCCGACCACTGCATCAGTCTATTCAAATCTTCCTGGAGTGCTCGAATGTCCTCGTCAGAATGAATTCGACGGCCTATTTTGGTGTCATCGGCAAACTTGCCGATGTCGCTCTTTATGCCCTCATCTATGTCGTTTATGTAGATTGTGAACAGCAGGGGACCCAACACTGACCCCTGTGGAACACCGCTCGTGACGCTTCCCCACTCTGATTTCTCCCCATTTATGCAAACTCTCTGCTGCCTATTTGTCAACCATACCTGGAGTTTACCTGGAGAGAGTTTCGGGGGTCAATGCCCCCGCGGCCCGGTCTGTGACCAGGCCTCCTGGTGGATCAGCGCCTGATCAACCAGGCTGTTGCTGCTGGCTGCACGTAAACCAACGTACGAGCCACAGCCCGGCTGATCAGGAACTGACTTTAGGTGCTTGTCCAGTGCCAGCTTGAAGACTGCCAGGGGTCTGTTGGTAATCCCCCTTATGTGTGCTGGGAGGCAGTTGAACAGTCTCGGGCCCCTGACACTTATTGTATGGTCTCTTAACGTGCTAGTGACACCCCTGCTTTTCATTGGGGGGATGGTGCATCGTCTGCCAAGTCTTTTGCTTTCGTAGTGAGTGATTTTCGTGTGCAAGTTCGGTACTAGTCCCTCTAGGATTTTCCAGGTGTATATAATCATGTATCTCTCCCTCCTGCGTTCCAGGGAATACAGGTTTAGAAACCTCAAGCGCTCCCAGTAATTGAGGTGTTTTATCTCCGTTATGCGCGCCGTGAAAGTTCTCTGTACATTTTCTAGGTCGGCAATTTCACCTGCCTTGAAAGGTGCTGTTAGAGTGCAGCAATATTCCAGCCTAGATAGAACAAGTGACCTGAAGAGTGTCATCATGGGCTTGGCCTCCCTAGTTTTGAAGGTTCTCATTATCCATCCTGTCATTTTTCTAGCAGATGCGATTGATACAATGTTATGGTCCTTGAAGGTGAGATCCTCCGACATAATCACTCCCAGGTCTTTGACGTTGGTGTTTCGCTCTATTTTGTGGCCAGAATTTGTTTTGTACTCTGATGAAGATTTAATTTCCTCATGTTTACCATATCTGAGTAATTGAAATTTCTCATCGTTGAACTTCATATTGTTTTCTGCAGCCCACTGAAAGATTTGGTTGATGTCCGCCTGGAGCCTTGCAGTGTCTGCAATGGAAGACACTGTCATGCAGATTCGGGTGTCATCTGCAAAGGAAGACACGGTGCTGTGGCTGACATCCTTGTCTATGTCGGATATGAGGATGAGGAACAAGATGGGAGCTAGTACTGTGCCTTGTGGAACAGAGCTTTTCACCGTAGCTGCCTCGGACTTTACTCTGTTGACGACTATTCTCTGTGTTCTGTTAGTGAGGAAATTATAGATCCATCGACCGACTTTTCCTGTTATTCCTTTAGCGCGCATTTTGTGCGCTATTACGCCATGGTCACACTTGTCGAAGGCTTTTGCAAAGTCTGTATATATTACATCTGCATTCTTTTTGTCTTCTAGTGCATTTAGGACCTTGTCGTAGTGATCCAGTAGTTGAGACAGACAGGAGCGACCTGTTCTAAACCCATGTTGCCCTGGGTTGTGTAACTGATGGGTTTCTAGATGGGTGGTGATCTTGCTTCTTAGGACCCTTTCAAAGATTTTTATGATATGGGATGTTAGTGCTATTGGTCTGTAGTTCTTTGCTGTTGCTTTACTGCCCCCTTTGTGGAGTGGGGCTATGTCTGTTGTTTTTAGTAACTGAGGGACGACCCCCGTGTCCATGCTCCCTCTCCATAGGATGGAAAAGGCTCGTGATAGGGGCTTCTTGCAGTTCTTGATGAACACAGAGTTCCATGAGTCTGGCCCTGGGGCAGAGTGCATGGGCATGTCATTTATCGCCTGTTCGAAGTCATTTGGCGTCAGGATAACATCAGATAGGCTCTATCCAGGAAAAAATTTCTCCTCCTATTCCATGTGCTTTAATTTTCCTCAATAGTCTCTGATGTGGGACCCTGTCAAAAGCCTTACTGAAGTCCATATACACAATATCATATTCATTACCATGATCTACCTCCTCAAATACCTTAGTGAAAAAAGTTAATAAATTCGTAAGGCAGGAACGCCCCTTTGTAAAACCATGCTGAGATTCGTTGATTAATTTATGCTTTTCAAGGTGGCTACGAACTGCCTCGGCAATTATTGATTCCATAAATTTTCCCACTATGGAGGTTAGGCTTATTGGTCTATAGTTCGAAGCTAAGGACCTGTCACCTGTTTTGAAAATAGGTATCACATTTGCCATTTTCCACTTATCTGGCACCATGCCAGTTTGTAGTGATATGTTGAAAAGATTAGCCAAAGGTGTGCTAAGCTCCTCTTTACATTCCTTTAGAACCCTTGCATACAGTTCATCAAGGCCTGGGGATTTGTTAGGTTTTAATTTATCTATTTGCCTAAGGACCATGTCACTTGTGACCCTAATAGTGCACAGTTTATTATCGTCCTGTTCTACATAATTTATCATTACTGGAATATCGCTGGTATCCTCCTGTGTAAAAACTGAGAGGAAGTATGTGTTAAAAATTCTACACATTTCCTTATCACTGTCAGTGAGCTGACCCGAGGAACTTTTGAGTGGGCCTATCTTGTCCCTGATCTTACTTCTGTATACCTGAAAGAATCCTTTTGGGTTAGTCTTCGATTCTCTTGCAACTTTAACCTCATAATCTCTTTTTGCTTTTCTAATTCCCTTTTTTATTTCTCTCTTTAACTGAATATATCGATTTCTCAATTGCCCCTCTCCTCTTTTGATTTGCTTATATATGCCTCTCTTTTGACCAATCAGATATTTTAATCTATTGTTCATCCATTTAGGATCATTTTTGTTTGATCTGATTTCCCTATTTGGAACATAATTTGACTGAGCAGCTAGAACTATGCCCTGGAAAGCATCATATCGGCAACCATCACCACCTACCTGACCCTTAGTCAGGTCATTCCAGTTCAGTCCACCTAAGTAATTTTTCAGTCCTATGAAATCAGCCAAGCGAAAGTCAGGGACGGAGACTTGATTGCCATTATTAGGGGAATTCCATGATATATTAAAACTGAGTGATTTGTGATCACTTTCCCCAAGCTCATCATTAACCTCAAGATTATTAATTAGTGTTTCCCTACTGGCAAGAACCAAGTCAAGGAGGTTATTTCCCCTAGTTGGCTCTGTCACAAACTGTTTTAAAAAACAATCCTGGATCGTATCAAGAAAGTCACCTGACTCTAAATTTCCTGTCAAATTGCTCCAGTCAATCTGTCTATAGTTGAAATCTCCCATTAGCACAACATTTTCGTATGTAGATGCCTTACGAATTTCGTCCCATAGAAGTTTACTGCACTCCCTATCAAGATTTGGGGCCCTGTAAATCACACCCAAAATTAGTTTTTCTCGGCCCTCGAGAAGCTGTAACCAAACAGATTCAGTGGCTGACGCTTCTAATTTAATATCTTGTCTAACACAACAATTTAAATTGTCTCTGACATACATCGCTACTCCACCACCTTTCCTGTTGACCCTGTCAGTGTGGAATAATTTATAGCCTTGTATGTGACATTCAGAGGGCATCTCTCTATCTTTCAGATTGAGCCAGGTCTCTGTTATAGCAATAATATCTATGTTTCCTGCACTTGCAATTAATCTTAGCTCATCTATCTTATTTCTTACACTCCTGCTATTAGTATAGTAAACCTTAAGGGAGCTAGTCCCTTGCTGCCCTCTGCTGTCCCCCTTTGTTTGCTGGCCTGATCTATTGTCTTTATTTATAACTTCATGCTGAATGCCTTTTATACATTTACTGTTTCCAACCCAAGTGTTAATCGTCAGTTGGAACTGCCAGAAGTCACCGGTTTCTCCAACATGCAAGTTATACTTTTTGTATCAAATTGAACTCTGTATTAAATTCTGTTAACTACTATTTCAGTAGCCCTATTCACGTTTTAGTCCAAATATCACCAACTGAATTCATAGCCTGGTAGGGTTTTTAGGTGCCCTTAACACCCACAGGCGCTCCCTTTACAGGCGACGGAAAAGAATAACAGAGCGGCTAAAAGAGGTCAATATATCTGAAATGCGTAGGGAGACACTGGTCAGAGAAATAGCAAGCATCGAACTTAAGCTAAAAGAATCCTTTATGTGTCAGGAATCGCGGGAAGAACTAAAAGCCATAAATGAAATCGAAAGAAACCCAAAGTATTTCTTCTCCTATGCCAAATCAAAATCGAGAACAACGTCCAGTATTGGGCCCCTACTTAAACAAGATGGGTCCTACACAGATGACAGCAAGGAAATGAGTGAGCTACTCAAGTCCCAATATGACTCAGTTTTTAGCAAGCTGCTAACCAGACTGAGAGTCGAAGATCAAAATTAATTTTTTATGAGAGAGCCACAAAATTTGATTAACACAAGCCTATCCGATGTTATCCTGACGCCAAATGACTTCAAACAGGCGATAAATGACATGCCCATGCACTCTGCCCCAGGGCCAGACTCATGGAACTCTGTGTTCATCAAGAACTGCAAGAAGCCCCTATCACGAGCCTTTTCCATCCTATGGAGAGGGAGCAAGGACACGGGGGTCGTCCCACAGTTACTAAAAACAACAGACATAGCCCCACTCCACAAAGGGGGCAGTAAAGCAACAGCAAAGAACTACAGACCAACAGCACTAACATCCCATATCATAAAAATCTTTGAAAGGGTCCTAAGAAGCAAGATCACCACCCATCTAGAAACCCATCAGTTACACAACCCAGGGCAACATGGGTTTAGAACTGGTCGCTCCTGTCTGTCTCAACTATTGGATCACTACGACAAGGTCCTAAATGCACTAGAAGACAAAAAGAATGCAGATGTAATATATACAGACTTTGCAAAAGCCTTCGACAAGTGTGACCATGGCGTAATAGCGCACAAAATGCGTGCTAAAGGAATAACAGGAAAAGTCGGTCGATGGATCTATAATTTCCTCACTAACAGAACACAGAGAGTAGTCGTCAACAGAGTAAAGTCCGAGGCAGCTACGATGAAAAGCTCTGTTCCACAAGGCACAGTACTCGCTCCCATCTTGTTCCTCATCCTCATATCCGACATAGACAAGGATGTCAGCCACAGCACCGTGTCTTCCTTTGCAGATGACACCCGAATCTGCATGACAGTGTCTTCCATTGCAGACACTGCAAGGCTCCAGGCGGACATCAACCAAATCTTCCAATGGGCTGCAGAAAACAATATGAAGTTCAACGATGAGAAATTTCAATTACTCAGATATGGTAAACATGAGGAAATTAAATCTTCATCAGAGTACAAAACAAATTCTGGCCACAAAATAGAGCGAAACACCAACGTCAAAGACCTGGGAGTGATTATGTCGGAGGATCTCACCTTCAAGGACCATAACATTGTATCAATCGCATCTGCTAGAAAAATGACAGGATGGATAATGAGAACCTTCAAAACTAGGGAGGCCAAGCCCATGATGACACTCTTCAGGTCACTTGTTCTATCTAGGCTGGAATATTGCTGCACACTAACAGCACCTTTCAAGGCAGGTGAAATTGTCGACCTAGAAAATGTACAGAGAACTTTCACGGCGCGCATAACGGAGATAAAACACCTCAATTACTGGGAGCGCTTGAGGTTCCTAAACCTGTATTCCCTGGAACGCAGGAGGGAGAGATACATGATTATATACACCTGGAAAATCCTAGAGGGACTAGTACCGAACTTGCACACGAAAATCACTCACTACGAAAGCAAAAGACTTGGCAGACGATGCACCATGCCCCCAATGAAAAGCAGCACGTTAAGAGACCATACAATAAGTGTCAGGGGCCCGAGACTGTTCAACTGCCTCCCAGCACACATAAGGGGGATTACCAACAGACCCCTGGCAGTCTTCAAGCTGGCACTGGACAAGCACCTAAAGTCAGTTCCTGATCAGCCGGGCTGTGGCTCGTACGTTTGTTTGCGTGCAGCCAGCAGCAACAGCCTGATTGATCAGGCTCTGATCCACCAGGAGGCCTGGTCACAGACCGGGCCGCGGGGGCGTTGACCCCCGGAACTCTCTCCAGGTAAACTCCAGGTAAACCCAAACAAGAGAAACGGCTAGCAGCGATAAGATACACATACTTATAAACCCAACAACAAAAGATAAAAAGATACACTACAAACTGAAAAATTTACACTTTAAGAAGGTTATTAGATGAATATTAGATGAATATTAGATGAATATTAGATGAATATTAGATGAATATTACCAAAATCTATATCATGGAACCCTGTGTGGCCTGCACCCTCAGGCTACACAGGGATTCTGCATGAATTACATGCAACTTCTGTGGGAAATGGGTCCATGCATCTTTTGCAGATATTCAGGAATCATCTGCAAGAGATATTAAACCAGGGAAGTGTTTATGGGTACGCCAAAATTAGAACCAAATGTGGGAAAAATCACATCTGTACTAAAAGATTAGAAACATCAAAACGGCCTTCACAGAAAACCTGACAGCATTCTATAATAACTGGGAAAATAAAAGTACTTGGCCAGATGATGCTGTCGCCCCTGGTATTGGTGCTACCATGAAAGGCAGTGTATTTATATTGTTGTAATCTTAGTAAAGTCTTTTTTCCAATTTACCATAATAAACTTTATTACACTTTTAGAAAATCAATTGGATGGTTAAAATATCTCTCATGAGAGAGGTTTTAACCATCCAGTTGATTTTCAGAAAGCCGAGAAAGTTATATCATACAGATCTGTGGTTGAGAGAAATATTAAATCAAACTTCATAAAAATAGTTTTGATTTAAATATAAATATACGTTTAGGGTTATACAAATTAGATTTGATTATAATAAATAAAATTTTGGAAGAATATAAATTGTTTGAAAAGTTCTTGACCATCCCCCAGCATCATAATAGGACGGGTATAATGTCACATGTGACTATGAGGTGATATCTTGGTCTTTTAAGCCTTATGCTTTTCTATTGTTTTTACAGGTGCTTGATAAAGCAAAAAAGTCACGAAAGATTAGATTTTGCCACCTAAGTGGCTAGTTTATTGTGCACCCCATGTCCATCCTGTGGACGGTAGCGGGAGAGCATATGGATACACAAAAGGCCTAGGAACTAGGCCCCAAAGGGTTAACAGGAATACATATGGATTTATATCTACATATCTATAGTTCACTTATCTGTTACAAGCAAATTTAGGAAATTTGCTTAGTATATCTGGTATCTTATTTTCATTAATAAGATATCTTGACATGTCACATAGGTTATTATACTGTCTGTCTCTGTATTCCTCAATAAGTGGACAATTAAGCACATAGTGTTCAAGAGAGTGACCATATGCCTGATCACATAATTTACATTTAGTTTGATCATCATCTGTGTGTCTCCCAAACTGCCAGAAGTACTTGTAACCAAGCCTAAGCCTGGCCACTACAACATCAGTCAGTCTGTTCACATTGCAAGTTGCTCCATAAACATACTTATCTACGTTCATGTTATCATAGTGGGTTATAGATCTACTCAGGCTTCTAACTGCATTCCTATAACAATCATTTTCATTATTTACTTCTCTCCTAATATTATTCCTAATGCTAGACACAGTTATACCAAAGTTATATTCTACATTCTCCTTCTCGATACTCTTCTTGGCTAACATATCAACTTTATCATGAAGGAGTAATCCAATGTGTGATGGGATCCATAGCAATTGTACATTAATTCTTTTGTCCCTAATTTTTGAGTATCTGTACCTGGCTTCCCCAATGAGCATGTTGTTGGAGTCATTATATGAGCCAAGAGCCTTCAATGATGACATAGAATCAGTAATGATGATAGAGTCAAGCTCAGTGTCATAGGTTAGCTTTAGCGCCATTAGGATTGCAAACAATTCAGTTTGCAGTGTAGACGCCCAGTTGTTAATTCTTATGCCTAACTCAACAAATTTATTATCGTTCTTAACTAGGGAGGTGGCAACAAGAGCAGATGCAGCCCTGCCAGAAGACTCCTGTTTAGATCCATCAGTGTATATAACTTGTGATAACTTGTTACTACCAGCTAGGTGAGAAATTTCTTCTTGAGCAGTTGCTCTAACAAGAGATTTAAGGAAGGGATTACTAGCAATGAGCTTCTTGGGAGGGACTTGTAGGTATGTGATATTAAATGAACACATCTTCCATGGAGGGGTGAAATGCTCTTGTTGCCTACAGTGATACAGTTCATGCAGGTTATAAAACTTAATGCAATTGCACGTTTTCACAATCCATTTAGATCTGTGTGTATTTACCTCTAGACACTTGGTAAGATTCACTGTGACAGTGTCTGGTTCGTTTCTCAACATTCTAATACCGAGTACAGTGTTAATTTCAACAATCCTATCACTGATACTAGAAATACCAAGCTCCTTCCTCATGTTAAGAACTTTTGTAGATCTGGGACAGCCAAGAATAATCCTGAGAGCTTCATTTTGCATTAACTCCAAGGGTCGGAGAGAACTTTCTCTAGCTAATATCAACATGGGAGCAGCATAATCAATTAAGGACCTAACATAGGCTATGTACATCATTCTCACGATTCTCACATTTGCACCATAGTTGGGATTGTAGCCAGCAACAGCTTTGAGAGCATTTAGCCTAGCTTTACATTTCTTGCTTAGTTGTGGTATAGTGGATTTGTTAAAGGGTACATCTACACCAAGATATCTGTAAATTTTAACGTAGCTAATGATTTCACCCTGCAAATAGATGGGTGGGGGATGTCGTTTGCTTGTTAATATCTTAGTTTTAGAGGAAGATATTATGAGGCCTAGTTGATTACAAATTGCTTGAACTTCATTAAGAATGGTATTCATCTTCTTATGCCCTGTTGTATGGATCATGATATCATCAGCATAGCTTATAGCTATATGTTTAGGTGAGGCAGGTAAAGCATTTAGGAGAGCAAAAATCAGAATATTAAATAGCATGGGACTAAGAACTCCTCCCTGCGGTGTACCTAAAGACATTTCTTTAGAATCACTTCTGAAGCCTTGGTAAAGGACAGAGGATACTCTATTTGACAGGTATCCTATTATCCAGCAGAGTAAGCTACCACCAATATTCATTTTGGCTAGTTCATGTAGTATAACGGTTCTGTTCGCAATATCAAATGCAGATTTTAGATCAAGAAAAGTGGTAAAACTAGTAGAGGTGTGTGCAGTGAGAAAGGTGGAAATACAGTTCTGCACACTTTTACCTTTCATGAACCCATAGAGGTAGGGGGAAAGTTGATGTCTGATTCTGTAGTACAGTATTTTTTTCACAGTGTTTGTTTTGCATATTTTCAGATGACCAGCTTACTGTGATTGTGGAAATTTTTAAGGTTACCTGTATGAACTTCGGCATTGCATTCATACAAATAATCTCATTGGGAGGTGACAACCATATTGTGGAAAATACTGTATATATTTTCCAGAAATTCAGTATTTATATGTAAATAGATGGCCATACTGTATTTAATAATATTTATGTCATAGAAAACTGAAAGCCTGCGTCTGCACAGACAAGACTCGCCATCTTGGTTTTGAATTGGATACAACGTTAGTGTAATGGGAAGGAATTTTCGTGCTCTAGAGGTTAAAATTGTGTTGACACCTCTCAAATAGGAGGCGAGATTGGTGGATGTGCATTCCTGCATAACTTGAGATATCAGACGACTGGACAAGACCTCTCCAGGAACCTCAGATAAGCTCTCTAGATTTGTGTGTAATTCTGGCCAGCATTATTTTCATAGATTTAGTTAGAGTGAGGTTTTCTGAGTATGATACACATTAATCTCCAGTCAAATTGGTGAGTGATATTAAGATATATTTTCCTTCTGTTATGTATTGTGTATATATATAACCATTTATTATTTTTAATATACAGTCCACAAATTTATATATTTACCAGTATTCCTGGTGTATGTATATTTCATTTAATTAATAGGTCCAGAGCAACTTGTGGTTATGACAGTGGTAGGTATCGAAGGGGGACATTTTTTTGCGACCTAGGTGTCCCAAATTCCTACTTGTCTATGTAACATTGATAAATAATAATTATCTTTGTTATCATTTACTGTTATGTACATAATTAGTTACATTCAGATAAATACAATTTTCCACATTTAAATTGCCCATTGGTCCTTCTTGAACCGGAGGTAATTAGTGAAATCATTAATTAGTTAATTACTTAATAATTATATATGAAATGACAGAAGGAGGTGGATGTTAAGTTCACAAATTTATTTAATGTGTAGTGGATTATAATTATTACAA
Organism: Cherax quadricarinatus; assembly: GCF_038502225.1. Classification (NCBI taxonomy): domain Eukaryota; kingdom Metazoa; phylum Arthropoda; class Malacostraca; order Decapoda; family Parastacidae; genus Cherax; species Cherax quadricarinatus. The sequence goes on along the minus strand of NC_091321.1, from coordinate 37,654,580 downwards.
TATTAATTTTGTTAAGTCAAGTCTGGCTAAGTATATATTAATTTGTATAATATTAATTTTGATGAGCCAAGTTTGTATTAATGTACATTTAAAATTTATATTATACATGTAATTGCTAAGCTCAAGTAGCTAGAATTTATTTAAAGGTAAGTTGTGCTATTTAACTTTATAAAGTGCATAATTTAGTACATAATCAGTGTTATTAAGTTGAATTTAATACATTGCATCATGGCTGTAAATGAGGAAATTAATATAGAAGACAAACATATGGAATATAGAGCAAAAAAAGTCACTACAAGCTAGAAAAAGTCATGTAACAAAAGCCTACAATAAATGTTTGGTATTAATGAATCAAGAAACTGTGAATACTGATGATTTAAAATTGTATTTAGATGCTTTAAGGAATAGCTATGATTCATACAAATTATATTACAACAAATATGAAGGAGATTTATTAGTAAACTGTGTAGATGAGACTGAAGTAGATCTTATGATTAATCAGTATTATGAATTAGAAGAAAAGATTCTTTCTTGTAAAAGTCAGGCCTTGAATAAATTAAAATGTGTAAACCAGGCAGTTAATCAGTCTGCTCCAACAAATAAGATGTCTTTGCCAAAACTCAGAATTATGTTTACCTGTGTTTGATCCTGGAGAAAACTGGGAGGAATTTTGGTCAATTTTTAAAGCAGCTGTGCATGACAGGAGTGACCTAGTCTGTGTAACTAAATTATTTTACCTCAAAGGACAGGTAAGAGGAGATTTATTTATTTATTTATTTATTTTATTTATTATAAATTTGTGCACACATACAGAGGTACAAAAAAATACAGATAAGAGCAGTATGCCAAAGCCACTTATACTATGCATAGCATTATGGGCTGGCTTAAAATTAACTTAAGATTAATTAAGCAATGATGAAGTCAGTGATAAAACATTAATGTAAACAGATTACTATAAAGCACAAGTGAGTATTACAAAGACAGGTCATATGAAGGATTCTGTTAGGTAGTGTATTTAAAAAATAATAAAGTTAGATTGGGTTTTAGGTTTAACATTTATGTGATATAATTGTGAGAAACATTTAAGATATACAATTTATAAGGTTCAGTTATTCAGTATTTATTTGGTTTTGGGTGAGTAAGTGATCTTTGAGTAGAGACTTGAATTTATAAACAGGTAGTGTTTCTTTTATATTTACAGGTAATGAATTCCAGATTTTAGGGCCTTTTATGTGCATTGAGTTTTTGCATAGTGTGAGATGAACACGAGGAACATCAAAGAGTGATCTGTGCCTTGTGTTATGGTCATGTGTTCTGTTGAGGTTGGCAAGGAGATGTTTGAGGGGAGGGTTAATATCAGAGTTAAGTGTTCTATGTATGTAATAGGTGCAGTAATAAGTATGGATGTTTTGTATGGTGAGTAGGTTTAGTGTATTGAATATTGGTGGAGTGTGCTGCCTGTAGTGAGAATTTGTTATCATTCTAACTGCAGCCTTTTGTTGGGTAATTAGTGGTCTGAGATGGTTAACTGTTGTTGAGCCCCATGCACAAATTCCATAGGTGAGATAGGGGTAAATAAGAGAGTGATATAGGGCCAGGAGGGCTGACTGTGGAACATAGTACCGTATCTTCGATAGTATGCCTACAGTCTTGGAAATTTTCTTAGAAATTTGTTGTATATGTGTATGAAATTTGAGTCTATTATCAAGGTGGATTCCTAAGAATTTTCCCTCTGTTAGCTTTGTGATAGGTGATCCGTTTATCATTATGTTAAGAGGGACATCTGTAGCTCTGTTACCAAACTGAATGAAGTAGGTTTTGTCAATGTTTAGTGTAAGTTTGTTAGTCCTCATCCAGGTAGATATTTTCTGTAATTCGGTATTTACAGTATTGGCTAGTGTGACTGGGCTCGGGTGAGAGAAGACGTATGTAGTGTCATCTGCAAATAGTGTGGGTTTGAGTAATTGCGAAGCATTTGGAAGGTCATTTATGTATAGGAGAAAGAGAAGAGGGCCAAGGACACTTCCCTGTGGGACACCAACTGTAATTGGTTGCGCAGAAGAGTTTGCCCCATTTGCGTACACATATTGGCTTCTGTTGCTGAGGTATGACTTGAGGTAATTGAGGGAGTGCCCTCTTATACCATAGTGTGACAATTTTACGTGGAGCAAGTCATGGTCAACTGTATCAAAAGCTTTACGTAAGTCAATGAAGATCCCCAGTGGGACTTCTTTTTTCTCTATTGCAGTGTATATATGTTCTAGCATGTGTATAATAGCATCATTAGTATTTTTATTAGGCCTGAATCCAAATTGGCAGGGGTTGAGTATGTTCTGGGAGATAAGGTAGGAGTAGATTCGTTTATGAATTAGTTTTTCAAAGATTTTTGAGAGAGGGTGTAAGTTGGATATTGGCCTATAATTATTCAACTCTGTTTGGTCTCCTCCTTTGTGGATCGGGGTGACCCTTGCTATTTTGAGTACTGTAGGGAAGGTGGAGGATTCAATGGATTTGTTAAAGAGTGTTGCAATGATTGGAGATAGCACTTGTGACACTTTTTTATATATAAAGGGTGGTAAGGTACTTAAATCTCCTGCCTTGTTTTTTAGTGCATTGATAATAAGGGAGACTTCGTATGGGTTAGTCGGAGCTAGGAACAGTGTGTTCGGGTAGTTGCCGGTGAGGTAGTTATTTGGTGGGGTATCTGAGCTTGGGATTTTATGGGCAAGGTTTTGTCCTATAGTGGAGAAGAAATCATTGAGTCTGTTTGCTGTTTCTGTTGGTGGGAGTTGGGGTTCATCTGATTTTGCTAATTTTATTTCGCTATTTCGTGATATCTTTTTTGTTCCCAGAATTTCAGATAGTGTTTTCCAGGTCTTTTTTATATCACCTCGTAAGTTGGATAATCTGTTCTCATAATACAATTTTTTTGCCCTTCTTATCAGGCTGGTTAGGATTGACGAGTAACGTTTTGTTTGGTCTCTGGTTATGTGACCCATTCTGTACTGTTTTTCATATTGGTGTTTTGTATTTATGGATTTGAGAATGCTGGGTGTTAGCCAGGGACTGTTCAGTCTCTTTGCTGTCATCTGTTTAGTTTTTTTAGGGCAGTGCTTGTTATAGAGGTATTGGGTCTTTTTTAGAAAATTATTAATACATTCGTCAATATCTGTATAGATTTCTAGCTCAGTGTGCCAATCAATGTTTGCTAATGCTGTTGCGAAGTTATTAATGGCTGCCTCATTGTGAAGTCTGAAGGTGACTTTAGTAGTGTCTTGGGGTAGTTTACCAAGAGTTGTTATGAGGAAAGTAGGGTAGTGGTCTGTGGTATTATCTGTAATTATGCCTGATTTTAAAGGGGATATGGTGTTGGTCCAGATGTGGTCAAGTAGGGAAACACTAGTCTCTGTAACTCTTGTAGGTTTTGTTACTGTTGGTAGTAACATACAGTTACTCATTGTGTTTGTGAATTCAGTAACGTGTGGGTCCTGGTCTTGCAGGAGATTTATATTGAAGTCACCTGAGAGTAGTAAGTGATCTTTGTTCATGCGTGCATCAGTTATCATACTTCCTAGATTTTGACTAAATTGGCTAATGTTTGACTGTGGAACTCTGTAGATGTTTATCAATGTGAGAGGTTTTTGTAGGTATTTGGATTTGAATTTAGCTATTATATATTCCCCATGTTCATCCCTTGTGCAAGTATTAGTGATACATTCTAGTTGGTCTGAGTAGTATATGGCTGTGCCACCCCCTTGTTGGTCTGGCCTACAGTTGTGTATGGCTGTGTAACCAGGAATGGCATAGACATCTGTACTATCAGGCTTTAGCCAGGTTTCAGTTAGTGTAATGATGGACATATTGGCATGTAAGGAATTTAGTAATGCTATGAGGTCATCGTAATGCTTGCTTAATGATCTGATATTGTAGTTAAAGATAGTTATGTTGTTGTTGGCACTGAGAAGTGCCTTTGATTGTTCTGCAGTGTAGTAATTACAGTAACTGTTTGATTCATTTAAGTCATTAAATAAGAGGTTGGTATCAGGATCAATGCTTGTAATCATAAGATTTGTAGTGAATCTATAGTTAGAATTAAGTATAAAACAAAGTAAATAGTCTTAAGCTAAAAAATAGCACCTGAATTATTTAACAAATGTAAAATAATGAGCTAAGGGACTAATACAAATAAAGTGATGATCATATAATAGTGCTTGGGAATATGATAGTAGGTAGTACTATAAAGGTAATTTTTTAAAGTTATAATTATAGTTTAAAATTATAATAAAAAGGGACTAATATAGGTTGTGAATAAAAGAGCTTTGGAATATAATGGCAAGATTGTGAGCTTATTCTACTTTAGCACCTGAGAATAGCACCTTGATTATTTTAACAGTTGTGGATATATAAACTAGGATAGTTATATAAAGCTAAAATAAAGGAGAAAATATAAAAGGGACTAAAATTAAGTAATGGTAAGCAAAGTTAAATGGACAGATGGTAGGAATTATAATATAAACTTATAATATAAAAATACAATTTGATGCTCACATACTCATACAAGTCTTTCCCAATGTAGATGACTCTTACAAAGAAGCAGTTGACTTGTTGAAGGTCACTTTTGGTAATATAGAACAAAGTAGGTTGGATCTAGTGAATATCATTATTAATTTAAAATCCCCAGATCATACTTACAAAGGTTTACAGCAGTTTAGAGTTAAACTGGAGAGCACTCTCAAAACTTTAAGTAATAAATATAATCTGAAGGATTCAGACTGGTTATTGAGTGCCATGGTTCAGAATAAATTAAACTATAAAATACTTGAATGGGTCTCAAACAAATATCACAAGGGTTATTTTGGTCTGGAGAAAATAAGACCAGGTCTACAAGAATTAATTGTTCAGTTGCAGACCAGCCAACTAACTCATTTTAAAGATGCAACACATAATAACTCTGAGGTATCTGTCAAGTTTCACAAAGGGAAAAATTATCAAAATGTTAATAATCAAAATTCATTTCCTAAAAGGAGTTACATAGGTGCATATCAAGTAGCAAGAATCAGAAATAATGATTCTCCACAAGGTAAGAAGAATAAGTACACTCCTAAGAGTAGCCCAGTTAATAAGAAACCAGTCAAAGAAAGGAGAGATTGTCTTTTCTGCAAGGGTACTCATTTTTCTGAGAATTGCAATGCATACAATTCATGGAATGATAAAGTTGAAAGATTGGAGGAACTTGACAGATGTATCAGGTGTTTAGGTAATCACAATGTAAAGGATTGCAATGCCAAATTAAACAACTGTTATCAGTGTCACAAAGGAAGACACCATATAGTCATGTGTAAGGGTCGATATGATAATGTTGATAATAATGATAATGTTGACAATCCTGACACAACAGTGGCTAATGTAAAAATTGCTGCTAATGTTAATAATGATGGTTTTGCTGAAGTAGCCTTACCTGTGTTACAGGTAAAAATTGATGATAAAAGGCATAAATAAAAAAATGTAACTGCATTATTGGACCAGGGATCCCAGTGTACTTTCATAAAACGTAAATGTCTTCATGGTATGAAAGTACAGATGGGAGATCCCACAACTTTAAAATTATCTGGTTTTCTCTCGGATAAAAGGGCTCAATTGTATGACACTGTTTATGTAACTGTCAGGTTGGGCAATGAGAAAAAACGTGTTAATGCAGTAATTGTAGATAGACTTCTAGAGAAAATATCTACAGTAGGGCTTAGTAAAGCTACAGAAAGACTTTCACATAATGTAAATTTAGCACCTTCTGTAAATGATGATTCTGTAGGCCCAATAAATATTTTGATAGGTAGTGACTATTATGCCTCCTTTGTAAAGAAATGTGGTGTCACCCTTTTGAAGACTGCAGGAGGCCATGTAATGTATGGTAGGATTCCTCGTAATAATAATTCATGACTAGAGGAAACTACAAATACTATGGAAAATTTTATAGGGGTGATTACTTTTACATACCTCAACATTACATGCATACGAGTAATCTCCTTGGGAGACAACAACGATATTGTTTACCGTTGTGAAGGTTTACTCAGCCCTGTAACAACTTCAGACAGTATTACCAAGGCTGGCTCCTCCTCAGGAAAATTAATGAATAGAAAAAGAAATAATAACAGACAAACATAATCACTTTATTATGTAGAAAATGTAAAATATAAAACACTTATATATGAAATACGGATCCTACATGAAAGAAAATGAAAAATTAAAAATATAAATGATATCTGAATTCAACGCTAAAAACTTGGGTGTCTGGTGTTGGTGACGCTGTGTGTTGTTGCAATAGTAGCCGTTGCTGATGATGTGGGGGGGAGGGGGGGGGTCGCAGTTGTTGGTGACAACCCACTGGCTCATTCTAGTGGCCGTAAGTAATCTTTCCCGATGACAGGAGATCAGGTTCTTGACCGCTGTAATGATGAGAGGTTATGTCCTGATTCTTTATACAAGCGCACAGGCAAGTAAATCCAATATGGGACGTCTCCAGGACGTTAGTCCGTCTCCTTCAATTTTACTCGTTGATTGACAGGTGACCCTCTCTGTCATCCAAGCTGGAAAGATAGACAGGTTACCCACTGCTTAAGAAATCACTCTCCATGATAAGTACAATACTTAAAAGACGTGGTGATTATTACAACAGTCAACTTAGAGCAAGGCTGAAAAGACTAAGTTTATTATTGGTCAAAAGTGAAGCTTTTAATCAATAAATCCGCTAGAATACAAGGCAGGCATGTACTTACAGTAGTGTTGGGAGCTGTGAGTCTAGTGATTACTGTTTGGACTGGAGCCCCACACGTCACCTTTCAGGGGGGGGAGAAGGAGGGGAAGGGATAGCGGGAGCTTGATTGACCCTACCTTAACAAGCAGCCGGCAGCTAAACTATCACTTTCGGGGTGGGGGAAAGAAGGCGGGAATAGCGGGAGCTTGACTTACCCTACCATAACAAGTAGCCGGCAATGAAACTATCACTTTCAAGGAGGGGGAAAAAGGCAGGAATAGCGGGAGCTTGACTTACCCTACCTTAACAAGTAGCCGGCAATGAAACTATTGTTACTATATACTCCCTCGCTACTCCTATCTAATGAACTTTCCCTCACACTCCCCCATACCAAGACTTATAGTCAAGGAGTATAAGAAGAATAGGCGAGGAAAAAGTTCTAACATGTGGAAGTCGCGTAAGGCAACAAATCTTCTACTGACTGTCACGACTTAACCAGTCAGAGAAATAATTGGATGAACCATTGACATACACAATATGGAACTTAAAAGCCTGGAGTGCCAATGTCCTCCTCAAGAGGCGACTGTTGGTTCCCTTAAAAGTTTCTAGGTATATCAAAGGTTTGTCGTCCATTCCTAAAATGAATTCTTTTCCCAGCAAATAAAATTTAAGTTTGGAGATACCCCACACAAGGGCCAAACATTCCTTTTCTATGGTGGAGTGTCTCGTTTCTGCAGGAAGGAGTTTCCGGCTTAGGAAGCATACAGGGAAGGGAGTACCATCATGGTATTGTAGTAACACCGCACCTAAGCCAGTATTGGAGGCATCAGTTCTTAAACAAAATGTTTTATTAATATCTGGAATCTTAAGTATAGGGTCTTTCGAAAAGATGCTTTTAATCTCATTAAACTTTTCCCGAGCTACATCGGAAAGTTCAAGAGGTTCCTTCACAGACTTTTTAAGGAAGTCGGATAAGATGCCTGTAAGATCAGTAAGGTTCGGGATAAACCGTGCATAAAAATTTACAGAACCAAGAAAGCTATGCATGAGCTTCTTGGTTTTGGGGAATTTAAATTCTAATAAAGCTTTGATCTTACTGGGGAGAGCCTGCAGAGTGTTATTAGAAAGTATCAGTCCAAGATATCTAATCTTGTTATACCCAAGGAAGCATTTCTTCGGCTTGGCAGTGAGGCCATGTGAGCGTAACCTACGCAAAACTGATGTTAATGTTAGGATATGTTCGCCCCACGTGGATGTCATTACATAAATGTTATCAAAATAAACTGAAACATTTGCAGATGTAATATATACAGACTTTGCAAAAGCCTTCGACAAGTGTGACCATGGCGTAATAGCGCACAAAATGCGTGCTAAAGGAATAACAGGAAAAGTCGGTCGATGGATCTATAATTTCCTCACTAACAGAACACAGAGAGTAGTCGTCAACAGAGTAAAGTCCGAGGCAGCTATGGTGAAAAGCTCTGTTCCACAAGGCACAGTACTCGCTCCCATCTTGTTCCTCATCCTCATATCCGACATAGACAAGGATGTCAGCCACAGCACCGTGTCTTCCTTTGCAGATGACACCCGAATCTGCATGACAGTGTCTTCCATTGCAGACACTGCAAAGCTCCAGGCGGACATCAACCAAATCTTTCAGTGGGCTGCAGAAAACAATATGAAGTTCAACGATGAGAAATTTCAATTACTCAGATATGGTAAACATGAGGAAATTAAATCTTCATCAGAGTACAAAACAAATTCTGGCCACAAAATAGAGCGAAACACCAACGTCAAAGACCTGGGAGTGATCATGTCGGAGGATCTCACCTTCAAGGACCATAACATTGTATCAATCGCATCTGCTAGAAAAATGACAGGATGGATAATGAGAACCTTCAAAACTAGGGAGGCCAAGCCCATGATGACACTCTTCAGGTCACTTGTTCTATCTAGGCTGGAATATTGCTGCACACTAACAGCACCTTTCAAGGCAGGTGAAATTGCCGACCTAGAAAATGTACAGAGAACTTTTACGGCGCGCATAACAGAGATAAAACACCTCAATTATTGGGAGCGCTTGAGGTTCCTAAACCTGTATTCCCTGGAACGCAGGAGGGAGAGATACATGATTATATACACCTGGAAAATCCTAGAGGGACTAGTACCGAACTTGCACACGAAAATCACTCACTACGAAAGCAAAAGACTTGGCAGACGATGCACCATCCCCCCAATGAAAAGCAGGGGTGTCACTAGCACGTTAAGAGACCATACAATAAGTGTCAGGGGCCCGAGACTGTTCAACTGCCTCCCAGCACACATAAGGGGGATTACCAACAGACCCCTGGCAGTCTTCAAGCTGGCACTGGACAAGCACCTAAAGTCAGTTCCAGATCAGCCGGGCTGTGGCTCGTACGTTGGTTTGCGTGCAGCCAGCAGCAACAGCCTGGTTGATCAGGCTCTGATCCACCAGGAGGCCTGGTCACAGACCGGGCCGCGGGGGCGTTGACCCCCGGAACTCTCTCCAGGTAAACTCCAGGTAATATTACCCAAGACCTTTCTCATCAGTCTCACGTAGGTAGCACAGGCAGTTACCAAACCGAAGGGCATAGTTCTATACTGCATCAGTCCTTGGTGTGTAGGAAAAGCGGTGTACTGCTTAGAAGAAGGATCTAACATTACTTGATGATATGCCTGCGCAATATCAATCTCTGAAAAGAAGGAAGCGTTATAAAATTTGTGTAGATCGCTATCTATTAAGGGCATAGGCTCAGCATCCCACCAAGTTATAGCATTAAGGCCTCTGAAGTCAATAGCAAGTCTATATGAATTATCCTCCTTCTTAACCATGACTACTGGTGAGCAATATGAAGATACTGAAGGTTCAATGATCTTTAGTTTTAATAATTTGTCTTAAGCTAAGGTGAACTGGAACTGGGTATAATTTCCGTTTGATAGGATTGTCAGTCACTAAGTCAATCTTATGGACTACCGTGGAAGTAACACCTGGAATATCAGTAAAGACGTCTGAAAAGTTACTCACACATTGAAGTAGTTCATGTCTCTTATGGTCATCCAAAGATTCATTAATATTAATGTTGGTTGCACCCGAGTGGTCAAGAGTCACCAAGTCATGTAGTTCTTCATCATAGTCTAAGTTAGAGGTGTCAATTACGCACACTTTACGTTCTTCAGTTGTCTTATCAAGTTCATGTGGAAAAAACTAAGTCAAAGTTGTTAAGGCAGTTAACCGAATTTCTTCGGTAATATTTCTTAAGGATGTTGATATGATAAAGCTTAGGTTTCCCCTTGACTTCTATGAGGTAGTCAACTTTCCCACAAATTTTTAATACTTTATATGGACCTTTCCATGCTACTAATAATTTATTTGACTTGATAGGCAAAAGTACCAGAACTTCATCTCCTACTTTAAAACTTCTCCTCTGACTTTTGGAATCAAAATAGGTTTTGTACTGGTCCATTGACAAGCTTAAGTTTTTCGAAACTATGTCAGAGGTCTCCTCAAGTTTGGTTCTAAGGTCAAGGAGAAACTGGTAAGAAGACTGAACCTCAGCATTACGTTCTCATTAGTCCATAAGCCATGAAGGATGGACAATGGGCTGTCTACCATAGAAAAGTTCAAAAGGTGAAAACCTCAAAGAGTCACTGGGAACTTCCCTCATGGCAAACAAAGCACAGGGTAGGTAACGATGCCACTCCTTAGGTTTAAAGGAGCAAAGTTTCCTTAAAATGGACTCGAGAATCGAATGCTGGCGCTCAATCCTCCCATTACAGCTGGGATGATAGGGTGTGGTGAAGAGAGGCTTCACTCCCAGAAGTTGGTAGAGATGTTGCATTAAGTCAGATGTGAATTGTGTCCCACGGTCAGACAAAATTTCTCTAGGGATGCCCACTCTGGAGAAGATGGACAAAAGGGCTTCAGCCACCTCTGTAGTAGTTATGGTCTTTAAGGGAACGGCTTCAGGGAAACTCGAAGCATAATCAACTAATGTTAATATATATCTATGTCCCCCAGATGAAAGTGGAGATAAAGGACCAACGATGTCAATAGCTACTCTTTCAAACGGTACCGTAAAGATAGGCATTTTGACCATAGGTACTCGCCTGGTACCTCGGGAGGATGACAGTTGGCAAACTTTACACGATCTACAATAGGTAGTGATATCTGAGGACATTTTTGGCCAAAAATAGGGTTCCCTAATTTTATTTAAGGTTTTACGATGCGAGAAATGTTCGGCCACTGGCAGGTCATGAGCCATTTTAAGAACAGTCTCTCTGCATTGACTTGGAACAACTAAGATGGAATAATCTATCTCATCTGAATTTAATTTGAATACTGACTTGTACAAGATACCTTTTATATATTCAAATTTATATGAAAAGTTTTTCCTTTGGATAACTTGATTTTGTTTAGCGGCATTATGGCAATTCTGAAGAGAAGGGCAATTACGTTGTAAATTGACAAGAGTCCTTTTGATATATCTAAAGGCTTGAAGTCAGGGAAAATCGAAGGATGGACAGTAGGAAAAGCCTGGGCTTTGGTCTGAGCCCTAGTCAAGACATTTATGGTATGGGAGGTGATATCTTCACTTTCATCTAACAAGTGAACCGGTGATCCTACTACCTCGCTTTCGAGAGTATCATCACTGGTTTTTAATCCCACATGAATCTCACGAGACATTGTCTCATCTGAACTTTCGAGGGACTTCTCTGACTCTACAGAAAGAGGATCTGAAACACCTATGTCCATCTTTGGTGATGAAAGGTTAACGTCAGAAGGAAGAATGGCACCTTTTACATTACCTATTAGTATGGAGCAAGAAGTGATGGGAGCTAGTACGGCTTCAGACCAACCTGTGAACCATTTAGACCTAATGTAACAACGGATGGTATTAAAAGTGTCCACTCGATGTATGCACAAGGCTTATTCCTCTAAGAAAAAGGAGAAGTAGATGTAAAACAGAAAGAGATAGGCGCTCCCTTTACAGGCGACGGAAAAGAATAACAGAGCGGCTAAAAGAGGTCAATATATCTGAAATGCGTAGGGAGACACTGGTCAGAGAAATAGCAAGCATCGAACTTAAGCTAAAAGAATCCTTTAGGAGTCAGGAATCGCGGGAAGAACTAAAAGCCATAAATGAAATCGAAAGAAACCCAAAGTATTTCTTCTCCTATGCCAAATCAAAATCGAGAACAACGTCCAGTATTGGGCCCCTACTTAAACAAGATGGGTCCTACACAGATGACAGCAAGGAAATGAGTGAGCTACTCAAGTCCCAATATGACTCAGTTTTTAGCAAGCCGCTAACCAGACTGAGAGTCGAAGATCAAAATGAATTTTTTATGAGAGAGCCACAAAATTTGATTAACACAAGCCTATCCGATGTTATCCTGACGCCAAATGACTTCGAACAGGCGATAAATGATATGCCCTTGCACTCTGCCCCAGGGCCAGACTCATGGAACTCTGTGTTCATCAAGAACTGCAAGAAGCCCCTATCACGAGCCTTTTCCATCCTATGGAGAGGGAGCATGGACACGGGGGTCGTCCCACAGTTACTAAAAACAACAGACATAGCCCCACTCCACAAAGGGGGCAGTAAAGCAACAGCAAAGAACTACAGACCAATAGCACTAACATCCCACATCATAAAAATCTTTGAAAGGGTCCTAAGAAGCAAGATCACCACCCAACTAGAAACCCATCAGTTACACAACCCAGGGCAACATGGGTTTAGAACAGGTCGCTCCTGTCTGTCTCAACTATTGGATCACTACGACAAGGTCCTAAATGCACTAGAAGACAAAAAGAATGCAGATGTAATATATACAGACTTTGCGAAAGCCTTCGACAAGTGTGACCATGGCGTAATAGCGCACAAAATGCGTGCTAAAGGAATAACAGGAAAAGTCGGTCGATGGATCTATAATTTCTTCACTAACAGAACACAGAGAGTAGTCGTCAACAGAGTAAAGTCCGAGGCAGCTACGGTGAAAAGCTCTGTTCCACAAGGCACAGTACTCGCTCCCATCTTGTTCCTCATCCTCATATCCGACATAGACAAGGATGTCAGCCACAGCACCGTGTCTTCCTTTGCAGATGACACCCGAATCTGCATGACAGTGTCTTCCATTGCAGACACTGCAAAGCTCCAGGCGGACATCAACCAAATCTTTCAGTGGGCTGCAGAAAACAATATGAAGTTCAACGATGAGAAATTTCAATTACTCAGATATGGTAAACATGAGGAAATTAAATCTTCATCAGAGTACAAAACAAATTCTGGCCACAAAATAGAGCGAAACACCAACGTCAAAGACCTGGGAGTGATCATGTCGGAGGATCTCACCTTCAAGGACCATAACATTGTATCAATCGCATCTGCTAGAAAAATGACAGGATGGATAATGAGAACCTTCAAAACTAGGGAGGCCAAGCCCATGATGACACTCTTCAGGTCACTTGTTCTATCTAGGCTGGAATATTGCTGCACAATAACAGCACCTTTCAAGGCAGGTGAAATTGCCGACCTAGAAAATGTACAGAGAACTTTCACGGCGCGCATAACAGAGATAAAACACCTCAATTATTGGGAGCGCTTGAGGTTCCTAAACCTGTATTCCCTGGAACGCAGGAGGGAGAGATACATGATTATATACACCTGGAAAATCCTAGAGGGACTAGTACCGAACTTGCACACGAAAATCACTCACTACGAAAGCAAAAGACTTGGCAGACGATGCACCATCCCCCCAATGAAAAGCAGGGGTGTCACTAGCACGTTAAGAGACCATACAATAAGTGTCAGGGGCCCGAGACTGTTCAACTGCCTCCCAGCACACATAAGGGGGATTACCAACAGACCCCTGGCAGTCTTCAAGCTGGCACTGGACAAGCACCTAAAGTCAGTTCCGGATCAGCCGGGCTGTGGCTCGTACGTTGGTTTGCGTGCAGCCAGCAGCAACAGCCTGGTTGATCAGGCTCTGATCCACCAGGAGGCCTGGTCACAGACCGGGCCGCGGGGGCGTTGACCCCCGGAACTCTCTCCAGGTAAACTCCAGGTAATACGGCCCAAGTAGTCTGAAAGTATAGCAGAGGAATGAGTTTCTTTAAGGTTAAGACAAGATAAGATAAGATAAGATTTCGTTCGGATTTTTAACCCCGGAGGGTTAGCCACCCAGGATAACCCAAGAAAGTCAGTGCGTCATCGAGGACTGTCTAACTTATTTCCATTGGGGTCCTTAATCTTGTCCCCCAGGATGCGACCCACACCAGTCGACTAACACCCAGGTACCTATTTGCTGCTAGGTTAACAGGACAACAGGTGTAAGGAAACATGTCGAAATGTTTCCACCCGCCGGGAATCGAACCCGGGCCCTCCGTGCGTGAAGCGGGAGCTTTAGCCACCAGGCCACCGGGCTTATCAGAAATGACTATACATGTGCATCCAGTGTCTCGTAAAATGGTAGATACATTAAGTCCATTAACTGTTCCTGAACAGAAGGGTGCTTGGTCATTACAGTCTTTAAAACATCTTCCAACTTTTTGGACCTTCTTAGAAGGACAATGTGGACGTTCATGTCCCTTAACACCACACAAATGACAAACAGGAATAAAAGAAGTCATTTTACTTTCCACTAGAGGCTTTGATTTCTTAAGGTCTGATGAACCCTTACCCTTAGGGTTCGATCCCTTTAGGTCTTTATAGGAATTGTGAGCCTCAGCATACAGGTCAGCAGCCTCAGCAACTTCCTCAGCTTTAATCAGGTTACGTTCTCTGATGAATGTTCGTATCTGATGGGGAAGAGCTGTGAGGAACTGGTCAGCAACCATGAAGTCTCTAAGAGATTCATAACTGCGATCAATTCCTGAACTCTCTACCCAAAAGTCGAACAAACGAAAGAGTGTTACCTGTAGCTGCTGAAAGTTCTGGCCAGGCTGTAAGGTGGCATACCTGAAATCTTTCCTGTAAGAATTAGTGGTTTTTTGATATGCTTTAAGGATTGCCCTCTTCAGTAGGTTATAATTACATATGATATCCTGCGACAAAGTTGCATAAATATTCAAAGTGGTACCAGAAAATAACATTCCTAACCTGGTAGCCCAGGTGTCAGCAGGCCATTCACAGAGGGTAGTGATATTTTCAAACCTGATAATGTATGAAGTTATGTCTTCCCCCTCTGTGAAGGGAGGTAAATTAGGTGTTGGAATACGTGCACTAGCTGCACGTTGTTCCATTACTCCTTCATCTAATTGCTGTTGTGAGAAAGTTAACTTTTTATTCTCTAATTCAAGGCAAGCTTGTTCGAGCTCGCGATCCTTTTCTCTCTCCCTTAACTCATATTCTCTGTCCTTTGCTCTTTCCTCAAGTTCCCTTAATTTAACTTGTTCTTCAAGTACTTTAGCTCTCTCCTCACGATCAAGTCTATCACGCTCCTTTTTGTCTTCTCTTTCTCTTTCTATTCTCTCTCTTTCAAGTCTTTCCTGGATCTTAGCACTAATGAAAGATTCTAAATTTTTCCCTGTTATTCCTAACTTACTTCCAGCGTTCATCCAAAACTGGTATTCCTCCATATTTGCAAGAATAACTTAAACTACCAGGGGAAAATGAAACGGGTATTAAAAAAATGGAGGGTTCAATTCCTGCTCTGCTCAAACTAAATAAATCAGAGGGCTCGATCCCTACTTCAATTAAACAATATGTATTAATGAAAACGAAGGGTTCTATGCTGGCTCCGAGCAAACAGTAAGTAGAATGGGGTCCCTTGACCATTAATCTTCTCACCAACAAATCAAGAGTGTCCTACGACAGTTCCCTTGATATAATAAAGAGCTCAATGAAACAAATTGTCACTGGAAAATCTCGGGTCCCTAGAGTCTAATCCTCCAAAGTGTTTCAAGCTCACACAAAATTAGCTGGCAGAATTAAATATTATATCCTACCTGACTTGACTTACAATAAATTGAGACTATAACAATCACCAAATCTTTCAAATACCTGTACTGTAGTCCTACCATAGAGAATGATTACTCATGGCTGGTGGTAACCGTCTGTGGTATGCGGCGTTGAAGTTCCAATGGTAGATTCGAGATGGAGTTGAATCTTGATTCAGTAGAGTTGATCCTGGCAAGGTCTCCACTTGTGAAGGCTTACTCAGCCCTGTAACAACTTCAGACAGTATTACCAAGGCTGGCTCCTCCTCAGGAAAATTGATGAATAGAAAAAGAAATAATAACAGACAAACATAAACACTTTATTATGTAGAAAATATAAAATATAAAACACTTAAATATGAAATACGGATCCTACATGAAAGAAAATGAAAAATTAAAAATATAAATGATATCTGAATTCAACGCTAAAAACTTGGGTGTCTGGTGTTGGTGACGCTGCGTGTTGTTGCAATAGTAGCCGTTGCTGATGATGGGGGGGGGATCGCAGGTGTTGGTGACAACCCACCGGCTCATTCTAGTGGCCGTAAGTAATCTTTCCCGATGACAGGAGATCAGGTTCTTGACCGCTGTAATTACCTGGAGTTTACCTGGAGAGAGTTTCGGGGGTCAACGCCCCCGCGGCCCGGTCTGTGACCAGGCCTCCTGGTGGATCAGCGCCTGATCAACCAGGCTGTTGCTGCTGGCTGCACGCAAACCAACGTATGAGCCACAGCCCGGCTGATCAGGAACTGACTTTAGGTGCTTTTCCAGTGCCAGCTTGAAGACTGCCAGGGGTCTGTTGGTAATCCCCCTTATGTGTGCTGGGAGGCAGTTGAACAGTCTCGGGCCCCTGACACTTATTGTATGGTCTCTTAACGTGCTAGTGACACCCCTGCTTTTCATTGGGGGGATGGTGCATCGTCTGCCAAGTCTTTTGCTTTCGTAGTGAGTGATTTTCGTGTGCAAGTTCGGTACTAGTCCCTCTAGGATTTTCCAGGTGTATATAATCATGTATCTCTCCCTCCTGCGTTCCAGGGAATACAGGTTTAGGAACCTCAAGCGCTCCCAGTAATTGAGGTGTTTTATCTCCGTTATGCGCGCCGTGAAAGTTCTCTGTACATTTTCTAGGTCGGCAATTTCACCTGCCTTGAAAGGTGCTGTTAGTGTGCAGCAATATTCCAGCCTAGATAGAACAAGTGACCTGAATGATGAGGGGTTATGTCCTGATTCTTTATACAAGTGCACAGGCAAGTAAATCCAATATGGGACGTCTCCAGGACGTTAGTCCGTCTCCTTCAATTTTACTCATTGATTGACAGGTGACCCTCTCTGTCATCCAAGCTGGTAAGATAGACAGGTTACCCACTGCTTAAGAAATCACTCTCCGTGATAAGTACAATACCTAAAAGACGTGGTGATTGTTACAACAGTCAACTTAGAGCAAGGCTGAAAAGACTAAGTTTATTATTGGTCAAAAGTAAAGCTTTTAATCAATAAATCCACTAGAATACAAGGCAAGCATGTACTTACAGTAGTGTTGGGAGCTGTGAGTCGAGTGATTACTGTTTGGACAGGAGCCCCACACGTCACCTTTCGTGCGGGGGGGGGAGAAGGAGGGGAAGGGATAGCGGGAGCTAGACTGACCCTACCTTAATAAGCAGCCGACAGTCAAACTATCACTTTCGGGGTGGGGGAAAGAAGGCGGGAATAGCGGGAGCTTGACTTACCCTACCTTAACAAGTAGCCGGCAATGAAACTATCACTTTCAGGGAGGGGGAAAAAGGCGGGAATAGCGGGAGCTTGACTTACCCTACCTTAACAAGTAGCCGGCAATGAAACTATCACTTTCAGGGAGGGGGAAAAAGGCGGGAATAGCGGGAGCTTGACTTACCCTACCTTAACAAGTAGCCGGCAATGAAACTATTGTTACTATATACTCCCTCGCTACTCCTATCTACTGAACTTTTCCCTCACAACCGTAGTCACCCGTGTAGACATGTGAGAAAACTTAACCACCTCTGGTCACTGCAGGTGGCCCCTTGACCCTCACAATCTTATCCATATCTATCTGAGACCAGTATAAATTGGGTAGCACCCTCAAGTACGGCGCTACTAATTAATTGCGGACTATATAGATTATATTATATACTGAATGAGGGGGGGGGGTAGGTTACACATGGATATACCCATCAAAGAAAAACACTTGTACATAATCCCACCACTTACCAGATATTCTCTGGTGGTCACTTGATGTGGCTGGATCACCCATAACCTATCCAATTAAAACATACCTCACTGGCCAGTATCAGTCTGCTATAACTAGAAAGGTTACTTAACTGTGGGTGATTGATGCTCCTTATTTCCTCCATTCACCATCTCATTTCGATGTCCTGCTACACCGACACGGTTCTTATTCCAGCAGGACAAGGTATCCGTTGGTTTGTCCCGGTTTAGAAGTCGTGATTCCATGAAACTTTGTTATCCTCGGGACGAGAACCACGCGTTCACTCGGAGCAGGGCGATTTATTTCACTTCCCACATTCTCTTAACTTTATGTTATTATCACTGATTACATTATCATTCACAAGACGATTTAACGTCTCATAATTATTATACACATTAGAGGTCACTCCATTAAGATCTGAGGCCGATGAGTGAGGATTAACTCATGGGTAATTTCCCCTGGACACATTCCATGGCGGCGCACCCATCACCCCCCGGTCTTACTATTATCCACTTATTTTACCACTTTATCACGGTGGTCACGTAAATCTCGTTCCCTCACTCTTCACCAGGAACAATTACGACACTTCCTATTAGGAAGTGAGGCCTATATTAATCCTTAGGTCGCCGTGAACGCCAATTTCCTGATCCCATGTTTCACAGCCTCCTCACTACATTCAAAACACTCCTGCCACCTCGTGCCCCAGCTCGACCTCTACCCCCCGCGCACATCTGTGCAGGCGCAGCGGGAACCCAGTTGGTTCCATCCAAAATACAAATACATTTTGACCCAAATCAACACATTAAACACTTATTAGGCACTACAGCTTCAGAAATTAAATAATTTCCACAAATGCCATAACTGTGTGTCTTACTCATGAAGTTGTACCCCAGTATAATTCTTCCAAAGAGGATGGAGTTGAGCCAGTGCATAAATTGTGGGAATTAGACAGCCCAGTGGCCTAGTGGCTAAAGCTCCTGCTTCACACACGGAGGGCCTGGGTTCGATTCCCGGCGGGTGGAAACATTCGACACGTTTCCTTACACCTGTTGTCCTGTTCACCTAGCAGCAAATAGGTACCTGGGTGTTAGTCAACTGGTGTGGGTCGCACCCTGGGGGACAAGATTAAGGACCCCAATGGAAATAAGTTAGACAGTCCTCGATGACGCACTGACTTTCTTGGGTTATCCTGGGTGGCTAACCCTCCGGGGTTAAAAATCCGAACGAAATCTTATCTTATCTTATCTTACTCTGGAGCAGTATCTGAAAGATGTAAAATTTGAATCTGGACAATACTGGGTACGACTTCCGTGGGGACTGAACCATCCAGAAATGCCCATTAATTACAGAATGGCATATGGGCAGTTAAAGGCTCAGCTCCACGAACTGAGTAAGACACCGGAATTGTTAACTGCCTATAATGACATAATTGCTGAGCAGTTAATAAATTTATAGAAGAGGTACCTCCTGAGCAAGCCAAAATTTATGGTCACTATTTGCAACATCACGGAGTGAAGAAGGATTCTAAGACCACTACTCTGAGAATTGTGTTTAATTGTAGTGCCAGGAGTAACAAAAATGTACCTAGTTTAAATGACTGTTTGATGACAGGTCAGTTGTTGACAGAAAAATTAGGAGATATCTTATTAAATTTCAGAGTAAAGAATTATGCCTTTACGGCTGACATAAGTAAAGCTTTCCTAAGAGTGGGGTTACAAGAGGCTGACCGGGATTGTACCCACTTTTTATGGCCTGAGAATCCTATGGACCCACTTAGCCCTCTGAAAACCTTTCACTTTAGGAGCGTATTATTTGGTGCTACATCCAGTCTGTTCCTACTTCAAGCGACGATAAATGCACACCTTAAATGTATGGGAAGTCCATTGAGTAAAGTAATGAGCAAGCAATTTTATATGGACAATTTCCTGGGTGTGACGTCAACTGAAGAGGAACTCTTAATGACTTATGGAGAGGCTAATAAAATAATGCAAAGTGCAAATATGCCTCTGAGAGAATGGAATAGTAATTCGTCCAAATTGAAGGACAAAATAAGTAAAGATTACCCTGGAGATGAAGTGCCAAAATGTAGTAATGTATTGGGTTTAAATTGGGATACTGAGAGAGATTTGTTAATGTTAAAACCTAATAATTACAGTATGCCCAATAAATTAACTAAGAGAGTTTTGCTTGCTGAAGTATCCAAATGTTTTGATCCACTAGGTTTAGTGTCACCCCTTACTATAAGAGGGAAATTATTAATACAGGAAGCATGGAAACTTAAATGTGCTTGGGATGAAATACTACCTGAGGAATTCATTAACAGGTGGGATGAATTAATTGGTGACTATGAAAAAATTCCAATGTTGGAGTTCCCATGCCAGGTGGCCAATCCAAATGGGAAAAATGTACTCCACATTTTTTGTGATGCTTCAAAATTGGCATATGGAGCAGTTGCTTACCTTCAATGTAATAGTGTTATTTCTCTTGTTATGTCTAAGGCTAAAGTGTCTCCAATTAAATCACGTACCTTGCCTCAGTTGGAATTAACAGCCATTTATGTAGGTGTCAAATTAGCTAATTATATAAGAAATAAGTTGCAGGAGATAAATATTAGCGACACTGTGATTTGGTCTGATAATGAGGTATCCTTACAATGGATTCGTAATGGAAACAGTAAAATTGTGTACGTACAAAACAGAGTTGCTGAAATTAATCAGATGCAAGAGAAGTATAATAGTTTGGGTCAGCATATGTTAACATTTAATCATATACCTGGTGAGGAGAATCCAGCTGATTTCTTGTCTCGAGGTTTACCTTATGCTAAATTTGTAAATGCTGTATCATGGTTTAAAGGACCGAGTTGGTTGGTAAATAAAGCTAATTGGCCTGTACAAAAGGCGTATATTGCTCCTGTTGAAATTACTGTGACCACCGCTCCAATAGTTTGTCCTCCCTTAGCCATTGATATAAATAGGTATTCTTCTTTTCCCAAACTAATCAATGTAACTAAGTTGGTGTTTAAATTTCTAAACAAGATGAATGTTTCATTTAAGTTTTCACATCCTCTTGAATATTGGATAAAGAGCGTACAGGAAGAAATCTATGGAAATGAGATTAAATTGATGATGGAAAGAAAAATTGTGAAAGGTTCTATAACAGAGAAATTGGGGCTGTATTTAGAGAACAATGTAATTAGGTGCAGAGGTAGGTTACAAAATGCTGAATTGGGTGATTATGCTAAACACCCTATCTTACTGCCCAAAGCTCATCATCTAACAAATTTAATTGTTCTAAATGCCCATAAAAATGTAATGCATGGTGGGGTACAAGATACCTTAAATTGTATTAGGGAAACTTTCTGGATTCCACAGGGACGGCAAAGTGTAAAAAGGGTGATTAAATCTTGTGTAATATGTCGCCGTGTGGATGCCTGATCCTATATGTACCCAGGTCCTCCACCATTGCCAAAGGAGTGTGTACAATTAGTGAAACCATTTGATGTAACAGGTGTAGACTACAGTGGTCCAATAATTTTAACAGGTACGTCAAATGGTGTTCCACTGAAAGTGTATGTTTGTTTGTTCACCTGTACTGCTACTAGGGCAGTTCATTTAGAAGTGGCACAGGACTTGTCTGCAGAACAGTTTATACAGCTGTTTCGAAAATTTGCAGCTAGGAGATCCTGTCCGAGGTTGATGATTTCGGATAATGCCACAAATTTTGTAGTAGGTGCTCAACACTTGATAGAATTAAATAATAGTAACGATGTTCAATCTCTGTTAACCCAGCGAGGGTGTACCTGGAAATTTATTACTCCTAGAGCTCCTTGGCAGGGAAGGCTGTACGAAAGACTGATAGGCACAGTGAAGAGGTGTCCGCAAAGTACTACACTGGAAGAGAATTAATTTGGAAGAATTCCGTGCAGTGTTAGTGGAGGCAGAAAATCGTATAAATAAGAGGCCTCTCTCGTACATGAGTGATACACCTGATGCAGATGTACTAACACCTTCTCACCTAATATGTGGAAGGAAACTGGAAGCTGCCCCTGTCTATAGAGATAATCCGGAAGAAAGTGATGAAAATTACAATGATGCGGCAGTGTTGTGTAATAAATTTAAAATGTTAAATAAAGTAATTGATCATTGGTCTAATGTGTGGTGTAAGGAATATCTTCTTACACTACGTGAACACTTTTATGGTGCGACAGAGGCAGTAAATCGACAGAACATTCAACCATGTGACATTGTGTTGATTAATACTGAACAACATCGAACATTGTGGCCTCTGGGCAAAGTATTGACATTGTACCCAGATGCACAAGGTGTTGTCAGGAATGTCAAAGTGTTGTGTCATGGCCAGGAAAGTTTATGCACAATTAATAAATTGATTCCCTTGGAATTAGGTGTTCAATCAAACGTAAATGAAAATCTGAGGGAAAGTGACATGAGTGATATGGAAGATAACGCAGACCAAGTTATGCCGTAAGATGAAATCGTAGTAAGACTTACTAGGAGAACAGCCACTCAAGCCAGAACTAGCTGGAATTGTCTCCTAAAGGAAGGAGTAATTTGAATTGTTTAGCAACGAACTCCGGCCTGCCGCAGTGTGGAAAATACTGTATATATTTTCCAGAAATTCAGTATTTATATGTAAATAGATGGCCATACTGTATTTAATAATATTTATGTCATAGAAAACGGAAAGCCTGCGTCTGCGCAGACTAGACTCGCCATCTTGGTTTTGAATTGGATACAACGTTAGTGTAATGGGAAGGAATTTTCGTGCTCTAGAGGTTAAAATTGTGTTGACACCTTTCAAACAGGAGGCGAGATTGGTGGATGTGCATTCCTGCATAACTTGAGATATCAGACGACTGGACAAGACAGCTCCAGGAACCTCAGATAAGCTCTCTAGATTTGTGTGTAATTCTGGCCAGCATTATTTCCATAGATTTTGTTAGAGTGAGGTTTTCTGAGTATGATACACATTAATCTCCAGTCAAATTGGTGAGTGGTATTAAGATATATTTTCCTTCTGTTATGTAATTGTGTATATATATAACCATTTATTATTTTTAATATAGTCCACAAATTTATATATTTACCAGTATTCCTGGTGTATGTATATTTCATTTAATTAATAGGTCCAGAGCAACTTGTGGATATGACAGTGGTAGGTATCGAAAGGGAACATTTTTTGCGACCTAGGTGTCCCAAATTCCTACTTGTCTATGTAACATTGATAAATAATAATTATCTTTGCTATCATTTACTGTTATGTACATAATTAGTTACAT
This sequence comes from Cherax quadricarinatus, assembly GCF_038502225.1. NCBI lineage: Eukaryota > Metazoa > Arthropoda > Malacostraca > Decapoda > Parastacidae > Cherax > Cherax quadricarinatus. Next base: position 37,631,350 of record NC_091321.1, on the reverse strand, counting down.
TCAGATAAATGCAATTTTCCACACATATATTGTTTACAGTAGTTACCCCGTGTAGACGTTTGAGAACACTTAAGCCACTCCTGAGGAAATTAAAACTTCATCAGAGTATAAAACAAATTCCAGCCACAAAATAGAGCGAGAAACCAACGTCAAAGACCTGAGAGTTATCATGTCGGAGGATCTCACCTTCAAGGACCATAACAATGTATCAATCGCATCTGCTAGAAAAATGACAGGATGAATAATGAGAACCTTCAAAACTAGGGAGGCCAAGCCCATGATGACACTCTTCAGGTCACTTGTTCTATCTAGGCTGGAATATTGCTGCACACTAACAGCACCTTTCAAGGCAGGTGAAATTGCCGACCTAGAAAATGTACAGAGAACTTTCACGGTGTGCATAACGGAGATAATTACTGGGAGCACTTGAAGCTCCTGAACCTGTACTCCCTGGAACACAGGCGGGAGAGATACATGATTATATACACCTGGAAAATCCTAGAGGGACTAGTACCGAACTTGCACACGAAAATCACTCACTAGGAAAGCAAAAGACTTGGCAGACGATGCAACATCCCCCCAATGAAAAGCAGGGGTGTCACTAGCACGTTAAGAGACCATACAATAAGTGTCAGGGGCCCGAGACTGTTCAACTGCCTCCCAGCATACATAATGGGGATTACCAACAGACCCCTGGCAGTCTTCAAGCTGGCACTGGACAGGCACCTGAAGTCGCTACCTGACCAGCCGGGCTGTGGCTCGTACGTTGGGTTGCGTGCAGCCAGCAGTAACAGCCTGGTTGATCAGGCTCTGATCCACCATGAGGCCTGGTCACAGACCGGGCCGCGGGGCACTGACCCCCGGAATTCTCTTCAGGTAAACTCCAGGTAAACTCCAGGCACCATGTGGGTCCTTCGACCTCACACTACACATCTATCCTAGACCAGAATTGGATTAAAGTCGGATAACACCAATAAGTACAGCGTTACCATTAGTTGTAGACTGTATGGACAAATTGAACTGATTAGAAGAAGGATGAAGGGATTACATGTGTTAACGTAACGAGACCACCACTTACCCAATTTCATTGGTGATCTCTGGAGATCGTTGTAGCACCCACAACACCTGCCCTATTATAACGTATTAACTGGCCAGTTATGAGTCTTATATAATAAGAAGGAAGCTTCTTATTATATTAGAAGGAAGCTTTCGTCTTTATTTCCTCCTCTGATTTAGACGTCTTGCCAAATTGATGCGATTCTTCTTCCAGGAGGATTATGACATCACTTGGATTGTCCCGATTTAGGAAATGAGACTCTGTAAAACTTGTTTAACTTCACACATTCCCTTAACTTAGTGTTATTATCACAAGACGACTTAATGTCCCATTAATTTACACATGTTAAAGGTTGATCCATTAAGATCTGAGCCTGATGAGTGATGATTAAGTAATGGGTATTTTTCCCGAGCACTCGTCATGGCGTGGCGTCGTTCCCGGCTCTACATCCCCTACTATTTACTATTTTTGCCACCTTATTAGTGGTTTTGTAAATTATGGTCCCTCATTCTTTACCAGGAACAGTTACAACACTTCTAATTATGAAATGAGACCACTAATCACGTTTCGGTAATCGGAACTGCCAAATTCCTGGTTCTATATTAACTAGGACACCCATGCAATAGGCCTGTACCCATGCGGCCCCTTATCCATGCCCTGGCGTACCCTCTCCGACCCAGCGCATGTGCAGAACCTCTTTGTTGGTTCTCTTTTATCAAATATATTTTAATCCAACAGTAATTCATTAATCATGTACATTTACATTATAAAAATTATAAAATATTATTTTGGGAAAATTACACAATATTCTCCACAGTGATCTCATTCATCAAGGGACATCACACAGAATTATGAAAGCGCTTGAAATTTCACTATTTTTCCACAGTGGTTTTCTGCATATTTTCATATGACCTGTTGACAGTGATCTCATTCATCAAGGGACATCACACAAAGCTTCAGAATGTTCTCAGTAAGTTTTCCTTACCTTATTTTGTTTTCCAGTTATCTTCTGCACTATTAAAGTCACTTACGTTTAAAATCCGACATATTTTTTTTTAAATTGTTAGAATTAACAAGTTTTTCTCAAATCTATTTTGCCAAATAGACTTCATGGCATGAAATATATTGTCACTTTGATAATCTCATGAGAATTATTCTTCAGAAATATATTGAAATTACTATAATAGGAGACATTCAAAATAATGAGACCCCAAAAAACATTTTAATCAAGCTATTGAAATACAATGGAAATAAAGTATGATAGATATAATAAACTCAGAAGAGTTTGTAATAAACTTAAAAATAAACTAAAATACAAATTAGACAATCTAATTGAAAATAATGACTGGGCTAAACATGGTAATAATAACTTTGTAATTAGTTTGTCTGATGGAACATTAGTTAAGAACACAACTGCTGCTCAAAGTTCCAGTCTAAGTTTTATAACTTAATGTCAATAATGTCAAAACTTAGTTAAGAACACAACTGCTGCTCAAAGTTCCAGTCTAAGTTTTATAACTTAATGTCAATAATGTGAAAACTGACAAAGCTTTTGGTTACTGGGAAAAATTTACTTATTTATCCAATAATGAAATAAATATAAGTAAGGGGATAGTTTTTGCATCTATGATAAAACAAAATATTCCCATTTGTCCTCAAAGAATTTTTAAGTCTGTTGAAAATTTTATTATTAATAAAAAATATGTATATTACTAAAGCAAGCAAAATATCTGCATATTAATATTCAAAGAAAATTGATTACTAAGGTAAAATAAATAAACTCTTAGATGATACAGATATATATTACAAACTTAGAAAGAATCCCTTAGCTTCAGTTAATAGTAACTTTACCAAAACAATAAAACGACTACTGAAAGGCAAAGATGAACTAATTAAAATATTCATGACCATTAATCCATCTTTACCATATATTAATAGATTAATAAAAACACACAAAACAGGTCATCCAGGCAGACCCATTATTAGATCCTTAGTATCAGTTTCCTATAAACTTTTCAAATGGGTAAATATGTTACGACCAATTATTGACTAAATTTGCAACTTTAATGTTAAAAATAATATTGATTTAGTTGGTATATTAACCAGTTTTACCAGTTTAATTGATTACAGTTTGGTTAAATTTGATGTTACTTCCTTGATTACGAAAGTTCCAGTTGATGATTTATTAAGTTTCTTATCTGAAGAACACGGTAATTATGATTTACCGTTGCCAGTACCTGCATCACTGAACGTGTTAAACTTTGTATTGATGATGCAATGTTTGCGTTTAATAACGAGTTCTACACTCAGAAGTTTGGTATGACAATGGGAAATCCTCTCTCACCTGTCTTTACCAGTTTGTACATGGAATATTATGAAGCAAGACTGCTTAATGAAACCTTTCCTACTAGAGCAAAATGTTACAGATCTGTTGATTAAGTTTTGTGTCTAATGTCTAAGAATAGAGATAGAAGCAATTTCCTTGTTGAACTAAATATTCTAGCTTATTCCACAAATTTTACTGTTGAGTTTGAACAAAATAACTCGTTGTCTTTTATAAAAGATGATAAATTCAAATTATACAGAAAATCAACAAATAATTGTTCCTACACTGTTGTTGTCATCCATGTTTGTGTTGTTGTCATCCATGTTTGTGTTGTTGTCATCCATGTTTGTGTTGTTGTCATCCATGTTTGTGTTGTTGTCATCCATGTTTGTGTTGTTGTCATCCATCCATGTTTGTGTTGTTGTCATCCATGTTTGTGTTGTTGTCATCCATGTTTGTGTTGTTGTCATCCATGTTTGTGTTGTTGTCATTGTTTGTGTTGTTGTCATGTTTGTGTTGTTGTCATCCATGTTTGTGTTGTTGTCATCCATGTTTGTGTTGTTGTCATCCATGTTTGTGTTGTTGTCATCCATGTTTGTGTTGTTGTCATCCATGTTTGTGTTGTTGTCATCCATGTTTGTGTTGTTGTCATCCATGTTTGTGTTGTTGTCATCCATGTTTGTGTTGTTGTCATCCATGTTTGTGTTGTTGTCATCCATGTTTGTGTTGTTGTCATCCATGTTTGTGTTGTTGTCATCCATGTTTGTGTTGTTGTCATCCATGTTTGTGTTGTCATCCATGTTTGTGTTGTTGTCATCCATGTTTGTGTTGTTGTCATCCATGTTTGTGTTGTTGTCATCCATGTTTGTGTTGTTGTCATCCATGTTTGTGTTGTTGTCATCCATGTTTGAGAGAACTTCATGTGTCTGCTGCCCACACTTCATACATGAAGAATTATGGAAAATTTATGAAATTGCTAAAGATCTACAATATCCAATATACTTAAGTGATAAATTCTTTACAAATGCTAGAGATACATTTTATTGTTCAAAAAAGAACACTAATATTCAACCAAGAATACGATGGTTCTCCCTTACCATGAAAACCTACTTAACATTCCTTCTCTACTTAACAACTTTAAAATTTAACTTGTATTTTAAATTCTTGACACAATAAAAAAAAATCTTTTGATTAAAACATTCCCCCCCAAAATGCTGATACCTCTGTCTACAAGATTCCTCGTAAAATTGTAATAAAGTTTATTAAGGACAAGCTGCGAAAAACCTTGAACTAAGATTAATAAAACTGTTCATCTTATAATTTTTCTAACTTTTAATTTCCGTAAGAAGGAACCAACCTTAGCAAACCCTCCAAACCATACCACCGGCGGGATTTGAACCCGCGGTCAGAGAGTCTCAAAACTCTAGACCGTCGCGTTAGCCACTGGACCAGCGACGGTCTGGAGTTTTGAGACTCTCTGACCGCGGGTTCAAATCCCCCCGGTGGTATGGTTTGTTTGCAATCGTGTCATTACGATTTCGTGAGTCATGTTAACAAGCCCTCTTCACAGCCCTTAGGTGTTTTGTGTCTCAACTTGCACAACCACGACTGAGAAGCTGGCAATATTCTTATAATTTAAACCTCATTCAGAACTTGAGAAAAAAATAGCAGTAGGACTGTCGTGACTCGACTCTTTCAAGACCATAGGTTCAGCAAATCTTAAATAAAGAGATTTTCAACAGATTGGTGCCTCTTGGGAACCTGGAAATGCACAATAACAATCCCTTGAATTACTGGAAGGTTTTAATTAAAGTTTGAGCCTGATGAGGCCTATGAGAGGGCTGGCAAAGGAAGTTTGAAATTCTGTACAGCATCTGATATAACAGGAAGTGTGGCATATGCCAACTGCTATATAACTCAGAAAAGATTTAGATTATTTCCTAGCGTGGATTTCAAGAGGATCTTGTACTCAGTTTCCACTTGAGAGAGCAAGTAGAAAGTAGATTAATTTTGGGAGAAGTATCATCAACATCAGTTTTTTTTATTTCTATATTTTAATCTCTTAAATATGGTTCTTTTTTCAGTAGAACATAGTAACTGTAAAGTGAGGTGTACAGTTGGCTGAATCTATGACTTGCAGGTCTGGCAGCAGGGATGAGGGAGCTAGTTTTTTACAGGACTCGGTAGATAAACAACATTCCTTCTTTGCCATTAAAGTAGTTTGGCACTGTCTTCTTCACTTCCTGTTGAGCAAAATAGAAAAGTGATTATTTCAGTAGTATGGTTTATATAAACTGCAAAGATTATATTATAATATATTTATGTCTATAATATATTTATGTCCTATTTAGGACAGATGGGAAAACCATTAGATGTTAGGATATCGCAGCACTGTTATCTGATACGTATAGCACAGGAGTTGAATACGATTTTCAACCACATTAGAGCCTGTAATTTACCTGGAGTTTACCTGGAGAGAGTTCCGGGGGTCAACGCCCCCGCGGCCCGGTCTGAGACCAGGCCTCCTGGTGGATCAGAGCCTGATCAACCAGGCTGTTGCTGCTGGCTGCACGCAAACCAACATACGAGCCACAGCCCGGCTGATCCGGAACTGACTTTAGGTGCTTGTCCAGTGCCAGCTTGAAGACTGCCAGGGGTCTGTTGGTAATCCCCCTTATGTGTGCTGGGAGGCAGTTGAACAGTCTCGGGCCCCTGACACTTATTGTATGGTCTCTTAACGTGCTAGTGACACCCCTGCTTTTCATTGGGGGGATGGTGCATCGTCTGCCAAGTCTTTTGCTTTCGTAGTGGGTGATTTTCGTGTGCAAGTTCGGTACTAGTCCCTCTAGGATTTTCCAGGTGTATATAATCATGTATCTCTCCCTCCTGCGTTCCAGGGAATACAGGTTTAGGAACCTCAAGCGCTCCCAATAATTGAGGTGTTTTATCTCCGTTATGCGCGCCGTGAAAGTTCTCTGTACATTTTCTAGGTCGGCAATTTCACCTGCCTTGAAAGGTGCTGTTAGTGTGCAGCAATATTCCAGCCTAGATAGAACAAGTGACCTGGCAAATTGGCAGGAAGCAAGAGTCATCTTCCCATGTTCCTCATGGCTTGAAGGGAATGTTGTAGCATGATAAGCATTCATTATACAATATCAGTGATTGGGAGTTCAAATTAGATGCGTTTTTAGTTGATGCAGAAGTACACAGTAAAAAAAATGGGCTCTTATACGAATGCATTAGACTATCTTAAATGTAATGACACATTGAGGAATTACAGCCTATTTTTCCTGTATTTTTAGAAGGTTGAACCAGAGTTTCATTAGAATCATGTGGGATGAATAACTGTGGCCGTCTTCCTTGCATTACAGATGCTTCCCTCTTCAAATGAGTTTATTTTAATGAGCCCTGTTTCCTTTGTATAGCTTTTAGAAGTCTCCCCTTTAAAAGGGTCATTTTCTCGGCCCTTTAGATGGACCTGCTTTCTTGTGGATGGTTACTCCATAATTGCCAGTGACTTCCATATCACTGGCAATATAAATATGTGTGTAAAATTACTTATATCATAGAAGAGTATGACCAAATTTTTGAGTATTGCTGCATTACTTTTGTTTAGGCTACTATTACAATATCAATGCTTGTGGAATTTTTCTAACGCTATAATATTCAATCTTCTGGCTATGGGTACTGGTATGCCTGGGGGCACTTCCTGTTCCATTCTCTCTATCTCTATCTCCTTCCCTTATTACAGTGAAGAAGTCCTTTGGGATCATATTTGCTTGGACATCTCCTCTGGCCCTGCCTCTTCACTGATCGTTACTAGGTCCTCTCTCTCCCTGCTCCACGAACTTTATCATTCCTCATCTTAAAACTATGTATAGATCCTGCCTGCACTACGTCACTTTACAGAATATTCCACTTCTTGATTACTCTTTGGGTGAAGAAATACTTCCTAACGTCCCTCTGACTCATCTGAGTCTTCAGCTTCCACTTGGAACCCTTGTTGATGCGTCCCATCTCTGGAACACCCTGCCTTTGTCACCTTGTCAATTCCTCGCAGTATTTTTTATGTCGTTATCATGTCTTCCACATCCCTTCTGCCCTCCAGTGTCGTCAGTATGATTGGCCTTAACCTTTCTTCGTAGGACATATCCCTAAGCTCCGGGACCAGTTTTGTTGCAAACTTTTGCACTTCCTCTATTTTCTTGACGTGCTTAACCAGGTGTGGGTTTCAAATTAGTGCTGCACATTCTAATATGAGCCTGACATACATGGTGTATAGAGTCTTGAACGATTTCTTTCAGAAGTGTTGGAATGCTCTTCTAAGGTTTGCCAGGCGTCCATATGCTGTAGCAGTTATCTGGTTGATGTGAGCCTCAAGAGATGTGCTCTCTATTTTACTCAACTCAACATTCTTTTTCTTCAGTTAGGTTTGCAGTCTATGGCTCCCTATCCTGTACTTTGTCAGTGGCCTTCTTTGCCATTCTCCAATTTTCATTAATTTGCATTTGCTGGGGTTAAACTCCAGGAGCCAATTGTTGGACCAGGCTTACAGCCTTTCCAGGTTCCTTAGTAGTCCTGTCTGATCCTCATCAGATCTAATTCTCCTCATTAACTTCACATTAATAGCAAACAGGGACACTTCCAGGTCTATGCCTTCTATCATGTCATTCACATACACCAGAAACAGCACCAGTCCTTGGACTGACCTCTGTGGAACCCTGCTCGTCACAGGTGCCCACTCGTTACGTACCATGATTCGCTGATGCCTCCCTGTCAGGTATTCTATGATCCATTGCAGTGTCTTTCCTGTTAAGTGTGCCTGATCTTCGAACTTTTGCACTAATCTCTTGTGAGGAACTGTGTCGAAAGCCTTCTTGTAGTCCAAGAAAATGCAATCTACCCACCCCTCTTTCTCTTGTCTTACTTATGTTACCTTGTCGAATAAGTCTAGCAGGTTTGAGATACAGGATTTCCTTTCCCTGAAACTGTGCTAGTTGTCGTGTATAAGCTTGTTCCTTCTAGGTACTCCACCACTCTTATCCTGATAACCTTCTCCAAGACTTTGCATACTATACATGTCAGTGAAACTGGTCTGTAGTTTAATGCCTCATGTCCATCACCTTTCTTAAGAACTGGGACTACATTTGCCATCATCCACACCTCAGGTAGCTGCCTAGTTTTAATAGATGTGATGAAAATTGTTGTTAGTGGCACACAAATCATCTCTGCTCCCTCTCTAAGGAGGCATGGAGAGATGCTATCCAGTCCCAACGCCTATTGAGGTATCCAGTTCAATTAGCAGCATCAACTCCTACTCGGTTGTGTGTATTTCATCTAGCACTTGCTGGTGTACGCCACTATTCCAGCTTTCCAGAGTCCTTCCTGTCTCAAATGTAAATACTTCTTCGAATCTCATATTGAGCCCCTCACATACTTCTCGGTCGTTTCTTGTGAACTCCCCTTCTTCCTTCTTCAGTCTGCTTACCTGGTTCTTGACTGTTGTTTTCGTCCTGATGTGGCTATACAGCAGCATCGGGTCAGACTTGGCTTTTGATGCTTTGGCATTTCCATATTTCTGCTGGGACTCCCTCCTTATCTGCGCATATTCGTTACTGACTCATCGAGTAATCTTTTTATTTTCCTGGGTCCTTTGTCTTCTGTAGTTTTCCATTCTCAAGGGCACTTAGTTTTTTGAATCTGCACCTTTGGGTAAACCAAAGATTCCTTCTGGTCTTCCCATATTTTTCTGTTGTCCTTGGGATCGAACCTGTACACTGCATCCTTGCATTTTGTTATGTAGTCCATCTTTTCGTTTACTGATTTTCCAACCAATTCTCTTTTCCATTGAACCTCTTGCAGTAAATTCCTCATGCCTGTGTAGTCCTCCATTTTACAATCTGGCTTCTTCCATCCTACTCCTGATTCTCTCTCCACTTGCAACTCTGTATATTCGAGGCTTAGAACCACGTGATCACATGTGATCTCATATGTGATGTCTTCAATATAAGCACTACTCAGTGTTCCAGTACCACCTCCATCATCTTGGCTCTCCTTGTTTATGGTTTCCAGTGTGGCTCCAGGTTTTCAGAGTCAGTCCCCTTGTGATTGAAATCACCCACAATCAGTAGCTTTGCCATGCCCACATGGTCTCCTCTGGCCCATTCAGCCAGTGTGTCAACCATCGCTTCGTTACCCTCATCATATTCTTGCCTTGGCCTCCTGCTATTCTGTGGTGGGTTATACATCACTGCAATCACCACCTTGTTTCCAGTTTCAAATGTTTCTATTAAGTAGTCCCTTGCTTCTCCTCTGTCTCCTATCTCCAGTTCTTCAAAATCCCATTAATTTTTCATGAGCAGTGCAACTCCTCGACTCCCTCTGTTCCTTCTGTCCTTCTTGAGGATCTGATATCTAGTTGGAAAGATTTCGTGTGTTGTTATTCCTGTGAGCTTGGTTTTTGTGAGAGCTACGATGCCTGGTGATGCCTTTGTGATTCTTTCGTGCCACGTCTCCCAATTAGTCGTTATTCCATCAGTGTTGTGTACCATACCTTTAGTTTCCTCACCAACATTGTATTCTGTGAAGTTTCTTAGGGTTGGAGAAGTGGGGGACCTGGCAGTGTTATATGGGATTCTACAGCGAAGTGTGTGGTGGGGGCTGTGGGAGTGGAGAGTGGTTTGTGTTGGGTTATTATGATTGGCCGCAGAATTCTGACTGATTCTGTGGGTGTTTTCACTTGTTGCTCCTCTCGAGTGTGTGTGTGTTCACCTATTTTCTCACCTATTTGTGGCTACAGGAGTCGAGACATAGCTCCTGGCCCCATCTCTTCACTGATTGCTACTAGATCCTCTCTCTCCCTGCTTCATGAGCTTTATCATACCTTGTCTTAAAACTAGATTTAGTTCCTGCCTCCAGTACATCAATAGCCAGACTATTCCACTTTCTGACAACTCTATGACTAAAGAAATACTTCCTAACATCCCTTTGACTCATCTGAGTCCTCAACTTCCAATTGTGACCCCTCTATTATGTGTTTCATCTCTGGAACATACTGTTTTTTTTTTATCCACCTTGTCAATTCCTCACAGCATTTTGTATGCCATTATCATGTCTGCCCTAACCCTTCTGTCCTCCAGTGTCGTTAGGTCGATTTCCTTTAACCTTTCTTTCTTTCTTCTCTGGAACTAGCCGTGTTGCAAATCTTTGCATTTTCTCTAATTTCTTAACGCGCTTGATGAGTTGTGGATTCTAAACTGGTGCTGTGTGTGTGTGTGTGTGTGTGTGTGTGTGTGTGTGTGTGTGCTCACCTAGTTGTACTCACCTAGTTGTGGTTGCAGGGGTCGAGTCATAGCACCTGGCCCCGCCTCTTCACTGGCCGGTACTGGGTCACTCTCCATGCACTGTGAGCTTTGTTATACCTATGCTTAAAGCTATGAATGGATCCTGTCTCTACACACTACATGTACTCACCTATTTGTACTCACCTATTTGTGGTTGCAGGGGTCGATTCACAGCTCCTGACCCCGCCTCTTCGCTGATTGCTACTAGGTCCTCTCTCCCCCTGCTCCATGAGCTTTATCATACCTCGTCTTAAAACTATGTATGGTTCCCACCTCCACTACGCCACTTTCTAGGCTGTTCCACTGCCTGACAACTCTATGACTGAAGAAATACTTCCTAACATCCCTTTGACTCATCTGAGTCTTCAACTTCCAATTGTGACCTCTTGTTTCTGTGTCCCATCTCTGGAACATCCTGTCTTCGTCCACCCTGTTTATTCCGTGCTGTATTTTATATGTCGTTATCATGTCTCCCCGGACCCTCCTGTCCTCCAGTGTCGTCAAGCCAATTTCCCTTAACCTCTCTTCGTAGGACAGTCCCCTTAGCTCTGGGACTAGTCTTGTTGCAAACCTTTGCACTTTCTCTAATTTCTTGACGTGCTTGACCAGGTGTGGATTCCAGACTGGTGCTGCATACTCCAGTATGGGCCTGACGTAAATGGTGTACAGAGACTTGAACGATTCCTTACTGAGGTATCGGAATGCTATCCTTAGGTTTGCTAGACGCCCGTACGCTGCAGCAGTTATCTGATTGATGTGCGCCTCAGGTGACGTGCTCAGTGGTATACTCACGCCAAGGTCTTTTTCCTTGAGTGAGGTTTGCAGTCTTTGGCCACCTAGACAATACTGTGTCTACGGTCTTCTTTGCCCTTCCCCCAATCTTCATGACTTTGCATTTGGCAGGGATTCAAGGAGCCAGTTGCTGGACCAGGCTTGTAGCCTGTACAGGTCTCTTTGTAGTCATGCCTGATCCTCGACCGATTTAATTCTCCCCATTAACTTCATATCATCTGCAAACAAGGACACTTCTGAGTCTATCCCTTCTGTTATGTCATTCACATATATTTAAAACAGCACGGGTCCTAGGACTGACCCCTGTGGAACCCCGTTTGTCACAGGCGCCCACTCTGACACCTTGTCAAGTACCATGACTCGTTGTTGCCTCCCTGTCAGGTATTCTTTGATCCATTGTAGTGCCTTTCATGTTATGTGTGCCTGATCCTCTATCTTTTGCAGTGAGGAACTGTGTCGAAGGCCTTCTTGCAGTCCAAGAAACTGCAGTCTATCCACCCCTCTCTCTCATGTCTTACTTCTGTCACCTTGTTATAAAACTCCAATAGGTTTGCGACACAGGATTTTCCTCTCTCTCTCTGCTTCCAGAGCTTTGTCATACCTCGTCTTAAAGCTATGTATGGTTCCTGCCTCCACTACATCACTTGCTAGGCTATTCCACTTCCTGACGACTCTATGACTGAAGAAATACTTCCTAACATCCCTATGACTCGTCCGAGTCTTCAGCTTCCAATTGTGACTCCTTGTTTGTGTCCTCTCTCTGGAATAACCTGTCTCTGTCTACCTTATCTATTCCACACAGTATTTTGTATGTCGTTATCATGTCTCCCCTTACCCGCCTGTCCTCCAATGTCGTCAGTCCGATTTCCCTCAACCTTTCTTCTTAGGACATACCACTGAGCTCCGGAACTAGCCTTATTGCAAACCTTTGCACTTTTTCTAATTTCTTGACGTGTTTGACCAGGTGTGGGTTCCAAACTGGAGCTGCATACTCAAATATGGGCATGATGTACACAGTGTACAGTGTCTTGAACGATTCCTTACTAAGGTATCGGAACGCTATTCTCAGGTTTGCCATGTGCCCGTATGCTGCAGCAGTTATCTGGTTGATGTGTGCCTCTGGAGATATGCTCGGTGTTATGGTCACCCCAAGATCTTTCTCCTTGACGGAAGTTTGCAGTCCTTGGCCACCTAGTCTATACCCTGTCTGCGGTCTCCACCTCGGTTGTGTGCATATCGTCCAGCACCTGTTGGTCTATTCCCTGTTGGTGTCCCCCTCTGTCCTGTCTTCCCAGAGTCCTTCCTGTCACCACTGTGAATACTTCCTTAAATCTCTTGTTGAGCTCCTCACATACCTCTTGATCGTTTCTTGTGAGTTCCCCACCTTCTTTCCTCAGCCTGATCACCTGGTCTTTGACTGTTGTCTTTCTCATAATGTGGCTAAACAGCAGTTTCGGTGTGTGTGTGTGTGTGTGTGTGTGTGTGTGTGTGTGTGTGTACTCACCTAGTTGTACTCACCTAGTTGAGGTTGCGGGGGTCGAGTCCGAGCTCCTGGCCCCGCCTCTTCACTGATCGCTACTAGGTCACTCTCCCTGAGCCGTGAGCTTTATCATACCTCTGCTTAAAGCTATGTATGGATCCTGCCTCCACTACATCGCTTCCCAAACTATTCCACTTACTGACTACTCTGTGGCTGAAGAAATACTTCCTAACATCCCTGTGATTCATCTGTGTCTTCAGCTTCCAACTGTGTCCCCTTGTTACTGTGTCCAATCTCTGGAACATCCTGTCTTTGTCCACCTTGTCAATTCCTCTCAGTATTTTGTATGTCGTTATCATGTCCCCCCTATCTCTCCTGTCCTCCAGTGTCGTCAGGTTGATTTCCCTTAACCTCTCCTCGTAGGACATACCTCTTAGCTCTGGGACTAGTCTTGTTGAAAACTTTTGCACTTTCTCTAGTTTCTTTACGTGTTTGGCTAGGTGTGGGTTCCAAACTGGTGTCGCATACTCCAATATGGGCCTAACGTACACGGTGTACAGGGTCCTGAATGATTCCTTATTAAGATGTCGGAATGCTGTTCTGAGGTTTGCTAGGCGCCCATGTGCTGCAGCAGTTATTTGGTTGATGTGCGCTTCAGGAGATGTGCCTGGTGTTATACTCACCCCAAGATCTTTTTCCTTGAGTGAGGTTTGTAGTCTCTGGTCCCCTAGACTGTACTCCGTCTGCGGTCTTCTTTGCCCTTCCCCAATCTTCATGACTTTGCACTTGGTGGGATTGAACTCCAGGAGCCAATTGCTGGACCAGGTCTGCAGCCTGTCCAGATCCCTTTGTAGTTCTGCCTGGTCTTCGATCGAGTGAATTCTTCTCATCAACTTCACGTCATCTGCAAACAGGGACACCTCAGAGTCTATTCCTTCCGTCATGTCGTTCACAAATACCAGAAACAGCACTGGTCCTAGGACTGACCCCTGTGGGACCCCGCTGGTCACAGTTGCCCACTCTGACACCTCGCCACGTACCATGACTCGCTGCTGTCTTCCTGACAAGTATTCCCTGATCCATTGTAGTGCCTTCCCTGTTATCCCTGCTTGGTCCTCCAGTTCTTGCACCAATCTCTTGCGTGGAACTGTGTCAAACGCCTTCTTGCAGTCCAAGAAAATGCAATCCACCCACCACTCTCTCTCTTGTCTTACTGCTGTCACATGTCATAGAACTCCAGTAGGTTTGTGACACAGGATTTCCCGTCCCTGAAACCATGTTGGCTGCTGTTGATGAGATCGTTGCTTTCTAGGTGTTCCACCACTCTTCTCCTGATAATCTTCTCCATGATTTTGCATACTATACATGTCAGTGACACTGGTCTGTAGTTTAATGCTTCATGTCTGTCTCCTTTTTTAAAGATTGGGACTACATTTGCTGTCTTCCATGCCTCAGGCAATCTCCCTGTTTCGATAGATGTATTGAATATTATTGTTAGGGGTACACATAGCGCCTCTGCTCCCTCTCTCAATATCCATGGGGAGATGTTATCTGGCCCCATTGCCTTTGAGGTATCTAGCTCACTCAGAAGCCTCTTCACTTCTTCCTCGGTTGTGTGCACTGTGTCCAGCACATGGTGGTGTGCCCCACCTCTCTGTCTTTCTGGAGCCCCTTCTGTCTCCTCTGTGAACACTTCTTTGAATCTCTTGTTGAGTTCCTCACATACTTCACGGTCATTTCTTGTTGTCTCTCCTCCTTCCTTCCTTAGCCTGATTACCTGGTCCTTGACTGTTGTTTTCCTCCTGATGTGGCTGTACAACAGTTTTGGGTCAGATTTGGCTTTCACTGCTATGTCGTTTTCATATTGTCTTTGGGCCTCCCTTCTTATCTGTGCATATTCGTTTCTGGCTCTACGACTGCTCTCCTTATTCTCCTGGGTCCTTTGCCTTCTATATTTCTTCCATTCCCTAGCACACTTGGTTTTTGCCTCCCTGCACCTTAGGGTAAACCATGGGCTCATCCTGGCTTTTTCATTATTCCTGTTACCCTTGGGTACAAACCTCTCCTCAGCCTCCTTGCATTTTGTTGCTACATATTCCATCATCTCATTAACTGGCTTCCCTGCCAGTTCTCTGTCCCACTGAACCCCGTTCAGGAAGTTCCTCATTCCTATGTAGTCCCCTTTCTTGTAGTTTGGCTTCATTCGTCCTGGCCTTCCTGCTTCTCCCTCCACATGTAGCTCTACTGTGTATTCGAAGCTTAAAACCACATGGTCACTGGCCCCAAGGGGTCTTTCATATGTGATGTCCTCGATATCTGCACTACTCAAGGTGAATACTAAGTCCAGTCTTGCTGGTTCATCCTCTCCTCTCTCTCTTGTAGTGTCCCTTACGTGTTGGCACATGAAGTTTTCCAGTACCACCTCCATCATCTTAGCCCTCCATGTATCTTGGCCCTCATGTGGGTCCAAGTTCTCCCAATCGATCTCCTTGTGGTTAAAGTCACCCATGATCAGGAGCTTTGCCCTTCATGCATGAGCTCTTCTGGCCACTCTAGCCAGTGTGTCCACCATCGCTCTATTGCTCTCGTCGTACTCTTGCCTTGGCCTCCTGCTGTTCTGCGGTGGGTTATACACAGAGTGAAGTGTTCCCGCTATGTAATCACTTTCTTCTCCGCTGTCTCCTCTCTCCAGCTCATCAAAATTCCAGCGATTTTTGATCAGCAATGCCACTCCTCCACCCCCCCTGTTCCCTCTGTCTTTCCTCAGGATTTGGTATCCCATTGGAAAGATGGCATCTGTTATCATACCTGTAAGCTTGGTTTCTGTGAGAGCTATGATGTCCGGTGATGCTTCTTTGACTCTTTCATGCCACTCCTCCCACTTATTTGTTATTCCATCATCGTTTGTGTACCATACCTTCAGTTTCCTTTCCAACACTGTGGTTTGGGGGGCCTGTGAGGGTGGGAGACCTGGTGGCATACTGTGGGATTCTATAGCTCGGTGTTGGGTGGAGGCTGTGGGTATGGACTGTAGTGTGTGTTGGGATGGTGTGATAGGTTGTATGGTTCTGAGAATAGTTGTGTGTGTGCTTGCCCTTGCTGTTCTGTTCTGCTCTGACTGACCTCTGCTGGTTCCATCCTTGTCTCTTTTCCTAGCTCCTTTCGCTTTTTTGTCCTCTCCCTCAGCTGCTGTCGTTCTGATTTTGTTCTGTCTCTGTCTAGGAACACCCTCTTGTACTCTTCCGAGTATTTCAATCATGGTTTCTCTTGGAGGATCCTGTTCCGCACTGTTTCCGTCCTGAGAATCAGCTTGATTGGTCGGTTTCTCCCCTTTGAGTACCCCACTATTCTCTGAAAATTTACAATCTCGTCCATCTCTTCACCTATTTCCGTGATGATTTTCTCAATCTCCTTTCTTTCTTCCTGCTGCCTTTCAGTGTGTGTCCTTTCCTCTCTCTCCTGAAGCCCATGGATAAACACTGATTTTACCCTTTCCTCCTCCCATTGCCTCACCCTCTGTGACTCTGGATCCTGCCTGTATGTGGTCAGTTTCTCCCTTGATTTTTCCAGTGGCTCTTGATAGCATGGTTGTGTCTCAGCATTCGACCTATCACCCTCTCCATCTGCAACCAGCTGTTCTTCCCTTTCACTCCTTGGTCCTCCTTGGCAGGCTGATATGACCTTAGCATAATTCATAATTCCTTCCTTCCTGTTTGGCCTCGCAGCTTCACATGCTGTGTCTTCTCTGGTCACTGCCCCTGTAACTCGCTTCAGCCTATTTATCTCAACTTCTAGGACCCTTATCTTGGCTACTGCAGTTTCGACTTGTGCCTCCCAATTCTTTGTCTTCTTCTCCAACCTCTTTTCCAATTTCACAGAGAGCTCTTTCTCCATTTTTTCAGAAAGCTCTCCTAATTTTCTCTCCCACTCTTGTTCCATCCTTTTCCACTGCTCCTCCATCCACTCCTCCCTACCAGAACCATTCTCATCTGATCCTTGGTTCCTGCGAGTCCCCACCATTTTTTTTTTTTTTTTTTTTTTTTGTGAGAGAAGAGAGAAGGGAAAGGTAGAAGGAGAGAGAGAGGGGAAGAGTGAGAAGGGAAAGGGGGAGAGAGAGTGTGAGAGGGGGAAAGAGAGAGAAGGGAAGGGAAGGAGAGGGGGAGAGTGAGAAGGGAAAAATGGAGAAGAGATGGAGAGAGAGAGAGAGAGAGAGAGAGAGAGAGAGAGAAGGGAAGGTAGAGAGAGGGGGATAGTGGGGAGAGAGAGTGTGAGAGGGGGAAAGAGAGAAAAGGGAAGGGAAGGAGAGGGGGAGAGGAGAGAGAGAGAGAGGGAGAGAGGGAGAGAGAGGGAGAGAGAGGGAGAGAGGGAGAGAGAGTGAGAGAGTGAAGGGAAGGGTAGGAGAGGGGGAGAGTTAGAAGGGAAAATGGGGAAGAGAGAGAGCAAGAGAGAGAGAGTGAGAGAGAGAGGGAGAGAGAGAGAGGGAGAGAGGGAGAGAGGGAGAGAGGGAGAGAGGGAGAGAGAGAGAGATGGAGGGAGAGAGGGAGAGAGAGAAGGCAAAGAGAGGGGGAGAGAGAGGGGAGAAAAGGGGAGAAGGGGGAAAGAGGAGGGAGATGGAAGAGCGAGAGGGGAGAGAGAGGCTAGGGGGAGAGGGAGGGGAGGAGGGGAGAGAGATGGGGAAAGGGAGAGGGGAGAGATAATGGGAGGGGAGAGATGTTAGAGGGGGAGAGATGTTAGAGGGGGGGGAGGTGTTGGAGGTAAGAGATGTTAGAGGGGAGAGATGGGAGAGGGAAGAGAGGGAGAGAGAAGGAGCGAGGTTCAGATGGTCAGTTCACAGGACGGTGTGAAATCCTGTGTATGTGTGTGTTTGCGTGTGTACTACAGCTTACAAGTGCTTGTTCCTGTGTGTGTGTGTGTGTGTGTGTGTGTGTGTGTGTGTGTGTGTGTGTGTGTGTGTGTGAGTGTGTGTGTGTGTGTACTCACCTAATTGTACTCACCTAATTGTGGTTGCAGGGGTCGAGACTCAGCTCCTGGCCCCGCCTCTTCACTGATCGCTACTGGATCCTCTCTCTCTCTGCTTCCTGAGCTTTGTCATACCTCTTCTTAAAACTATGTATGGTTCCTGCCTCCACTACTTCACTTGCTAGGCTATTCCACTTGCTGACAACTCTATGACTGAAGAAATACTTCCTAACGTCCCTGTGACTCGTCTGAGTCTTCAGCTTCCAGTTGTGACCCCTTGTCCCTGTGTCCCCTCTCTGGAACATCCTATCTCTGTCCACCTTGTCTATTCCCCGCAGTATCTTGTATGTCGTTATCATGTCTCCCCTGACCCTTCTGTCCTCCAGTGTCGTCAGTCCGATTTCCCTTAACCTTTCCTCGTACGACATTCCCTTGAGCTCTGGAACTAGCCTTGTTGCAAACCTTTGTACTTTCTCTAACTTCTTGACGTGCTTGACCAGATGTGGGTTCCAGACTGGTGCTGCATACTCAAGTATGGGCCTAACATACACAGTGTACAGTGTCTTGAACGATTCCTTATTAAGGTATCGGAACGCTATTCTCAGGTTTGCCAGGCGCCCGTATGCTGCAGCGGTTATTTGGTTGATGTGTGCCTCCGGTGATTTGCTCGGTGTTATGGTTACCCCAAGGTCTTTCTCCCTGAGTGAGGTCTGTAGTCTTTGTCCACCTAGCCTATACTCTGTCTGCGGTCTTCTTTGCCCCTCCCCAATCTTCATGACTTTGCATTTGGCTGGATTGAATTCGAGAAGCCAGTTACTGGACCACATGTCCAGCCTCTCCAGGTCTCTTTGCAGTCCTGCCTCATCCTCGTCCGATTTAATTCTTCTCATCAACTTCACGTCATCTGCGAACAGGGACACTTCAGAGTCTATTCCTTCCATCATGTCGTTCACATATATCAAAAATAGCACTGGTCCTAGAACTGACCCCTGTGGGACCCCGCTCGTAACAGGCGCCCACTGTGATACCTCTTCACGTACCATGACTCGTTGCTGCCTCCCTGTCAGGTATTCCCTTATCCATTGCAGTGCCCTTTCTTTTACGTGTGCCTGATCCTCCAGCTTCTGCACTAATCTCTTGTGGGGAACTGTGTCAAAGGCCTTCCTGCAGTCTAGGAAAACGCAATCTACCCACCCCTCTCTCTCGTGTCTTACTTCTGTTACCTTGTCATAAAATTCCAGGAGGTTTGTGATACAAGATTTGCCTTCCATGAACCCATGCTGGTTTTCATTTATAATCTTGTTCCTTTCCAGGTGTTCGACCACTCTCCTCCTGATAATCTTCTCCATGACTTTGCACATAATACATGTCAGAGACACAGGTCTGTATTTTAGTGCCTCGTTTCTGTTTCCTTTCTTAAATATGGGGACTACATTAGCTGTCTTCCATTTCTCAGGTAGTTGCCCAGTTTCAAGGGATGTGTAGAAGATTGTGGTTAGAGGCACACACAGCATCTCTGCTCCTTCTCTAAGGACCCATGGGGAGATGTTGTCCGGTCCCATCGCCTTTGAGGTGTCAAGGTCACTTAAGAGCTTCTTCACCTCCTCCTCAGTTGTTCGTATGTCATCCAACACTTGTTGGTATATTCCCTCTTGATGTTCCCTTCTGTGCTGTCTTCCCACAGCCCTTCCTGTCTCTACTGTAAAAACTTCCTTAAATCCCCTGTTCAGCTCCTCACATACCTCCTGATCATTTCTTGTGAGTTCTCCACCTTCTGTCCTTAATCTGATCACCTGGTCTTTGACTGTTGTCTTCCTCCTGATGTGGCTATACAACAGTTTCGGGTCAGTCTTGATTCTCGATGCTATGTCATTTTCATACTGTCGCTGGGCCTCCCTCCTTACCTGTGCGTACTCATTCCTGGCTCTGCGACTGATCTCCCTATTTTCGTGTGTTCTCTGCCTTCTGTACTTTTTCCATTCTCTATTGCACTTTGTTTTTGCCTCCTTACACCGTCGGGTAAACCAGGGGCTCGTTCTGGTCTTCCCGTTGTTACTGTTGCCCTTGGGAAAGAACCTTTCCACTGCCTCCTTGCATTTTGTTGCTACATATTCCATCATTTCATTTACTGGCTTTCCTGCCAGTTCTCTGTCCCACTGGACCTCCCGCAGGAAGTTCTTCAACCCTATGTAGTCCCCTCTTTTATAGTCAGGCTTTTCCCATTCTACTCCTGTTATTCTCTCCACTTGCAGCTCTACTATGTATTCAAAGCACAGAACCACGTGGTCGCTAGCTCCTAGGGGACTCTCATACTTGATGTCCTCAATGTCTGAGCTGCCCAGGGTGAACACAAGGTCCAATCTTGCTGGTTCATCCTCCCCTCTCACTCTGGTAGTGTCCTTAACATGTTGGTGCATGAGGATTTCCAGCACCACGTCCAACATCCTGGCTCTCCATGTTTCGGGACCCCCATGTGGCTCCAGGTTTTCCCAGTCAATCTCCCTGTGGTTGAAATCCCCCATAACCAGCAACTTTGCTCTGCTGGAGTGAGCTCTTCTTGCCACCTCAGCAAGTGTGTCCACCATTGCTCTGTTGCTCTCTTCATATTCCTCTCTTGGCCTCCTGCAGTTCTGTGGTGGATTATACATCACTGCAATGACCACTTTGTGTTCCCCAGACTGACGTGTACCTGCTATGTAGTCTCTTTCTCCCGTCTCATCTATTCCTTCCATTTTCTCGAATTTCCATCGGTTTTTTACGAGCAGAGCAGCCCCACCTCCCCACGTGCCCCTTCTATCTTTCCTCATCATCTGGTATCCTGGTGGGAAGATTGCATCTGTTATTGTCTCCATGAGTTTTGTTTCTGTAACTGCTATGATGTCTGGGGACTTCTCATTGATTCTTTCTTGCCATTCCTCATGTTTATTCGTTAATCCATCTGCATTTGTGTACCAAACCTTCAACTTCTGTTCTAATACTGTAACTGTGGTGCGGGGGATGGAAACAGAGGGATCGGTGTGTGATGGTTGGTTTGGATTGTTCAGTTGCCTTGGGGGTGTCGTGGCTGGAGTCCTTCTGCAGGTGTTTCTGGGGGGTGCGCTTGTCCTTCCATTTGATCCTGGGTTATTCTGCTCTCCTTTTTCATTTCCTCCCATTTCTCCTTTCGTTTTTGAACTCTCTCTTTCACTGTCTTCCTTTCGTCCTGTGTTCTGTCTCGGTCGAGGTACACACTCCGGAACTCCTGCTTGCCTCTCAGCCGTGCTTTCTCCTGCAGGATCATGGTTCGGGTTGATTCTGCATTGAAAATTACTTTGAAAGGCCGATTCCTTTTCTTTGTGAACCACCCAATTCTCCGAAAATTTGCCACCTGGGTCATGTCCCCCTCGCCTATCACCTTCATGATATCTTCAATTGCTTTTTTCTCCTCCTGCTTTCTTTCATCATAAGTTTCCCCTTTAGCTTCGTCTAGCCCATAGACAAACACGGATCTCTCCCTTTCCACCTCCCACTGTGACTCCCACTGCATCCTCTGATGTGTTTAGTTCCTTCCCGTGGAGTGTTCCTTCCTTCAGTCCCTTCCCTAGTTATGGCCCCTATGCTTCTTGGTTTATCCTTCCTGCTCACCTGCTCCTGGCCCCCACAGGTATCTGGTAAGGTCCTTGCACATGTCCTAGTTCCTTCAATGTCTTGAAACCTCTCATTCTGTCCTAGTGTGCTCCCTGTCTTTGTTTTGGCCCCATGTGGGTTTGACAGGACCTCTGCATACAGTTTAGTTTCCATGCTTCCTTCGGACCTGTTGTCTGTGTTCGATGTAGCCATTGCCGATGCTACTTCTGTAATATCTTTGTCTCTGTGCTGTTTCAGATGTCTCAGCTCCTCTTCTAATCTCTCTATCTTGATTTCTGCTGCTGTGGCCTGTTGCTTCCACCTTCTGCATTCTGCTGCTAACCTCTCTTCCATCTTCCTTTCCAGCTCATCTAGTCTCCTTCCCCAGTCTTCCTCCCTTTTTTTTGAGCTCTACCTCCCATTCCTCCCTCTCAGATTCGTCCTTGGAGCCCCTTGTCCTCATCCTGGTTAGGGGGAGGGGAATAGATGGTTAGGAGAGGGGATGGATGGTTGTGGGGGAGGGGGAGGATGGTTATTGGAGGGGTAGAGATAGTTGGGGGAGGGAGTTAGATGGTTTGGGGGAGAGAGGGGATGGATGGTTATGGGGGAGGGGGAGGATGGTTATTGGAGGGAGGGAGGTAGTTGGGCGGGGGTTAGACGGTTTGGGGAGGGGTTAGGTGGTTTGGGGGAGGGGTAGGTGGCTAAGGTGAGGTGGTTAGGGAAGGGGTGGTACGTGTTTGTGTCAAGTGTTTGTGTCAAGTGTTTGTGTCAAGTGGTGGAGGGTGTGTGTGTGTGTACTCACCTATTTGTGGTTGCAGGGGTCGAGTCTTAGCTCCTGGCCCCGTGTGTGTGTGTGTGTGTGTGTGTGTGTATGTGTGTGTGTGTGTGTGTGTGTGTGTGTGTGTGTGTGTGTGTGTGTGTGTGTGTGTGTGTGTGTGTGTGTGTGTGTGTGTGTGTGTGCGTGTGTGTGTGTGTGTGTGGTGTGTGCGTGTGTGGTGTGTGTGTGGTGTGTGTGTGTGGTGTGAATGTGTGTGTGTGTGTACTCACCTAGTTGTACTCACCTAGTTGAGGTTGCGGGGGTCGAGTCCGAGCTCCTGGCCCCGCCTCTTCACTGATCGCTACTAGGTCACTCTCCCTGAGCCGTGAGCTTTATCATACCTCTGCTTAAAGCTATGTATGGATCCTGCCTCCACTACATCGCTTCCCAAACCATTCCACTTACTGACTACTCTGTGGCTGAAGAAATACTTCCTAACATCCCTGTGATTCATCTGTGTCTTCAGCTTCCAACTGTGTCCCCTTGTTACTGTGTCCAATCTCTGGAACATCCTGTCTTAGTCCACCTTGTCAATTCCTCTCAGTATTTTGTATGTCGTTATCATGTCCCCCCTATCTCTCCTGTCCTCCAGTGTCGTCAGGTTGATTTCCCTTAACCTCTCCTCGTAGGACATACCTCTTAGCTCTGGGACTAGTCTTGTTGCAAACCTTTGCACTTTCTCTAGTTTCTTCACGTGCTTGGCTAGGTGTGGGTTCCAAACTGGTGCCGCATACTCCAATATAGGCCTAACGTACACGGTGTACAGGGTCCTGAATGATTCCTTATTAAGATGTCGGAATGCTGTTCTGAGGTTTGCTAGGCGCCCATATGCTGCAGCAGTTATTTGGTTGATGTGCGCTTCAGGAGATGTGCCTGGTGTTATACTCATCCCAAGATCTTTTTCCTTGAGTGAGGTTTGTAGTCTCTGACCCCCTAGACTGTACTCCGTCTGCGGCCTTCTTTGCCCTTCCCCAATCTTCATGACTTTGCACTTGGTGGGATTGAACTCCAGGAGCCAATTGCTGGACCAGGTCTGCAGCCTGTCCAGATCCCTTTGTAGTTCTGCCTGGTCTTCGATCGAGTGAATTCTTCTCATCAACTTCACATCATCTGCAAACAGGGACACCTCAGAGTCTATTCCTTCCGTCATGTCGTTCACAAATACCAGAAACAGCACTGGTCCTAGGACTGACCCCTGCGGGACCCCGCTGGTCACAGGTGCCCACTCTGACACCTCGCCACGTACCATGACTCGCTGCTGTCTTCCTGACAAGTATTCCCTGATCCATTGTAGTGCCTTCCCTGTTATCCCTGCTTGGTCCTCCAGTTTTTGCACCAATCTCTTGTGTGTGTGTGTGTGTGTGTGTGTGTGTGTGTGTGTGTGTGTGTGTGTGTGTGTGTGTGTGTGTGTGTGTGTGTGTGTGTGTGTGTGTGTGTATGTGTGTGTACTCACCTATTTGTACTCACCTATTTGTGGTTGCAGGGGTCGAGTCTTAGCTCTCTCTCTCCCCGCTCCATGAGCTTTATCAAACCTCGTCTTAAAACTGTGTATGGTTCCTGCCTCCACTACGTCATTTTCTCGGCTATTACACTGCCTTACAACTCTATGACTGAAGAAATACTTCCTAATATCTCTCTGACTCATTTGTGTCATTTTATTTCAACTTCCAATTGTGGCCTCTTGTTTCTGTGTCCCCTCCATGGAACATCCTGTCTTTGTCCACCTTGTCTATTCCACGCAGTATTTTATATGTCGTTATCATGTCTCCCCTGACCCTCCTGTCCTCCAGTGTCGTCAGGCCGATTTCCCTTAATCTTTCTTCATAGGACATTCCCCTTAGCTCTGGAACTAACCTTGTCGCAAACCTTTGTACTTTCTCTAGTTTCTTGACGTGCTTTATCAAGTGCGGGTTCCAAACGGGTGCTGCATACTCCAGTATGGGCCTGACATACACGGTGTACAGTGTCTTGAACGATTCCTTACTAAGGTATCGGAATGCTGTTCTCAGGTTTGCCAGGCGCCCATATGCTGCAGCAGTTATCTGGTTGATGTGTGCTTCCGGAGACATGCTCGGTGTTATACTCACCCCAAGATCTTTCTCCTTGCCAAATGACTTTGCATTTGGCAGGATTAAATTCGAGAAGCCATTTGCTGGACCAGGTGTCCAGTCTGTCCAGGTCTCTTTGAAGTCCTGCCTGGTCCTCATCAGATTTAATTCTCCTCATTAACTTCACATCATCTGCAAACAGGGACACTTCTGAGTCTAACCCTTCCATCATGTCGTTCACATATACCAAAAATAGCACTGGTCCAAGGACCGACCCCTGTGGGACCCCGCTCGTCACAGGTGCCCACTGTGATACATCATTACATACCATGACTCGTTGTTGTCTCCCTGTCAGGTATTCTCTGATCCATTGCAGTGCCCTTCCTGTTATATGCACCTGATGCTCTAGCTTCTGCACTAATCTCTTGTGAGGAACTGTGTCAAAGGCCTTCTTGCAGTCCAAGAAGATGCAATCAACCCACCCCTCTCTCTCGTGTCTTACTTCTGTTATTTTATCATAAAACTCCAGAAGGTTTGTGACACAGGATTTGCCTTCCATGAATCCGTGCTGGTTGGCATTTATACTCTTGTTCCGTTCCAGGTGCTCCACCACTCTCCTCCTGATAATCTTCTCCATAATTTTGCATACTATACACATCAATGACACAGGTCTATAGTTTAGTGCCTCTTTTCTGTCTCCTTTTTTAAAAATGGGAACTACATTTGCCGTCTTCCATACCTCAGGTAGTTGCCCAGTTTCCAGGGACGTGTTGAAGATTGTGGTAAGTGGCACGCACAACATATCTGCTCCCTCTCTA
The DNA here is from genome assembly GCF_038502225.1 of Cherax quadricarinatus. Classification (NCBI taxonomy): domain Eukaryota; kingdom Metazoa; phylum Arthropoda; class Malacostraca; order Decapoda; family Parastacidae; genus Cherax; species Cherax quadricarinatus. The sequence continues at coordinate 37,606,104 of NC_091321.1, read as the reverse complement.
AGGACCCACGGGGAGATGTTGTCTGGTCCCATTGCCTTTGAGGTATCGATGTCCCTTAGCAGTTTCTTCACCTCCTCCTCATCTGTATGTATGTCGTCCAACACTTGTTGGTGTATTCCTTGCTTGTGTCCCCATCTGGTCTGTCCCCCCAGAGTCCTTCCTGTCTCTACTGTAAATACTTCCTTAAATCTCGTGTTGAGCTCCTCACATACCTCTTGATCTTTTCTTGTGAGTTCTCCACCTTCTTTCCTCAGCCTTATCACCTGGTCCTTGACTGTTGTCTTCCTCCTAATGTGGCTATACAGCAGTTTCGGGTCAGATTTGACTTTCGATGCTATGTCGTTTTCATACTGTCGCTGGGCCTCCCTCCTTATCTGTGCATACTCGTTTCTGGCTCTTCTACTAATCTCCTTGTTTTCCTGGGTCCTATGCCTCCTGTACCTTTTCCATTCTCTGTTGCACTTAGTTTTTGCCTCCCTACACCTTCGGGTAAACCAAGGACTCGTTTTGGTCTTCCTATTATTTCTGTTTCCCTTGGGAACAAAACTCTCCTCTGCCTCCTTGCACTTTGTTGCCACATATTCCATCATCTCGTTTAATGATTTTCCTACCATTTCTCTGTCCCACTGAACCTCCTGCAGGAAGTTTCTCATACCTGTGTAGTCCCCCCTTTTATAGTTTGGCCTGACCCCTTCAGTTCCTGTTACCTTCTCCACTTGTAACTCTACTATATAATCAAAACTCAGCACCACATGATCGCTAGCTCCAAGGGGCCTCTCGTAAGTGATGTCCTCAATGTCTGAACTGCTCAGGGTGAACACAAGATCCAGTCTTGCTGGCTCAT